>NW_007728489.1:144401-291874 GCF_000696425.1 Galeopterus variegatus
CATTTTTATTGACACTTCAAAATACTAGCTTGGAGAACCCATATATGGAATATGTATTAAGACTCAGAACAGTATAACAATTTTTTTGACCAAGGAAAGAATACAAAATACTTTCTTCTCTTAGTATGCAGGAAGTTTGTACTGATTTAGCAGATTCCAGTTTAATATATCTAGCTTTAAAAAAAAATACTCTGAAGACCCCTTGAATGGCTCTTAAATACCTAAATTCCTTGATTTCATTTTTGTTTGGTAAAGAACTTTATCCACATTAGGACAATTAAGTCATCAGATACAATTTTTTAAACATAATAGTTTTATTGGGATATAATTCACGTTATCACATTATTCCCTCATTTTTAAAGTATGCAACTCAGTTGATTTAAGTAGATTCACAAGTTGTGCAACCACCACCATAATCTCAGTTTAGAACATTTCCATCACTCCCAAAAGAAACCCCACACCCATTAGCAGTCACGCCCCATTCCCTCTCCTACCAGCTCCTGGCAACTACGAATCTACTTTCTCTCTCTATGGATTTGCCTATTCTGGACATTTCATTACTCATAAATAAAAATCACACAATATGTGGCTTTTTGTGACTGGCTTCTTCCACGTAAAATGTTTTTAAGGATCACCCATGTTGTATCAGGTATCAGTAGTTCATTTTTCTATGGCCAAATAATATTACATTGAATGGATATGATACATTTGATTTATCTGTTCATCAGCTGATGGATAGTTGGTTTGTGTCCACTCTTCGGCTATTATGAATAATGCTGCTGGAAACATGGTATGCAGGATTTTGTGTGGACTTATGTTATCATTTCTTTTGGGTATATACCTAGGAATGGAATTGCTGGGTCATACGGTAACTCTTTACCTAAACACTTGAGGAACTGCCAAATTGTTTCCTGAAGGTGCTATTCCATTTTACATTCCTGCCAGCAATATATGAGTATTCTAATTTCTCCACATCCTCACCAACACTTGTCATTATTTGTTTTTGTTTTTGTTTTTTTTATTTTTTATTATAGCCATCCTAGTAGGTAGGAAGTTTTACCTCACTATAGTATTGATTTGTAATTCCCTGATAGCTAATAATGTTTGGCATCTTTTCATGTGCTTATTAACCATTTGCATCTTAATTGGAGAAATGTCTTTGCTCATTTTAAAAATTGGGTTATCTTTTTGTTGTTGTATTATAAGAATTGTTTATATATTCTGGATGATACCACAACTTTATCAGATGCATGATTTGCAAATATTTGTTCCTACTGTGAAGGTTGTCTTCTCACTTTCTTAACAGTATCCTTTGAAGCACAAAAGTGTTTTATTTTGATAACATCTAACATATCTCTCTTTTCTTTTAGCACTTGTGCTTTCGGTATTATATCTAAGAAGACTTTTTCTACACAGGGTCATAATAATTTACTCCTATATTTTCTTTTTCTAAAAGTTTAACAGTTTTAGCTTGTACACTTAGGTCTGTAATCCACTTTGAATTAAACTTTTGTGTATGATGTAAGGAAGGAGTCCAGATTAGTTCTTTTGCATTGTGGATATCCAATTGTTGAAGCACCATTTATTGAAAAGACTATTCTTTCCCCATTGAATTCTTTTGGTACTTCGATTTAATTTTTGACCCTTGAACTGATTGTCAGAAATTTAAATAACCTAATCTAGATATTTAACTATAATGAATCTAGATTGTTAAATTTTTCTTTAGAGTTTTCTGTAGTTTGATAATCCTTTAAAAAAAAAAGATATATATATCTTTTTTGCCTCAGTCCTAAACCTTAAAGTGGCTTTTGGATTTATTCTTAAAGTAACCTAATTTTCACTCTCTCTGAATATGTGAAAGTTCTTGGAAATATTCATTGACTTACTTGAATATTGCTCAGCAAATCTTTGTCTCTGTTAGTTAAAGAGTTCAATGTTGTAACTAATGCTCCCTTGTGAATTCTACAGTTGTAAACACATATTTAATCGCAGTTCAGTTACCTGGGAGTCTTTTTCAGCTCTGGCTGTATCTCAAGGCAGGTTTGATGTACAAAACATTCATTGAAAGGCATAATCCGGACAGCTTTATGTGAACCTAAAGAGGCACAAGTATCCTTAGCAAGAACATTTTTGCCACAAAACATGAAACAACGAAGAGAGAATCACATAAATGTTGGGTCCTGAAAAACTCACCATTCGTTCAAAGATATTAAGTATACACTATTAATCAAAAGATGTACTAAATTTTCTTTTCTACTTATATCTTAAGGCTCTTATGTAATATGATCTTGTTACCATTCACAATCTTCCTATGGGAATGTAATAGTCAAAATGCCCCTATTTTATAGGAAGTATATCAGTTAGCTCTTACTACAAAACAACCACACCAAAACATAAAACAATGACTACTTGCTCAGCCCACAACTTCCTGGGATGTCTGGACAATTCATCTGACCTGAGATTGTTCGATCAATTTTGGCCAGCATAACTCCTGAGTCTGTAGCAAGCTCGCAGGTCAGTTGACAGCTGGATAACCTAGCATGGCCTCACTCACATATCCAAACTCTCAGAGGCCATGTGCTAGTCATTAGCCAGCCTGCTCAGATTTCTTCATACAGAAGTTGCAGGTTCTAAGAGCAGCAAGAATGGGTAAGCCCAAATTTATAAGTACTTTCCAAGCCTCTTATATCAAATTTGCTACTATTCCACAGGCCAAAGGAAGTCACAGGACCAGCCACATTCTAGGAGATGGGGAAAAAAAAGCACCTCTACATGGAAAAAGCTTCAAAATGTGGCTAATTTTGCAATTTACCATGTAAGGCAAAACAAGGGCTATTTTATCACGTAGCAAAATAAAGTCTTTAGCATGGCACTTCTAAGCATGAGTTCTGTATATGGGTTACTATTTAAATTTTTCTGCTACTTCTAGGTAATTCCTTTATCAATTATTTTTGTCTTAACTGAGAACTTTTATTAATTACTATTTTAATATATGTAATGCAAGCATATAGAAATAAAATGTAAGAAAAAAAGAAGTACAAAATAAGAAAGACTTTCCCTCATATCTTTCTCATTCCCTCAACCCTCCATACCCTCTCTTTGCAGACAACAATTTCTGTCAGTTCTTCCTTAAGCCTTTTGGAGGTAATACTAAGTAACGTGTTTGTGTCTTTATGATCATATTTATCAATGCCAAGCAGTATCTGGTGAGGCTCTATGTTGACACAAGATACATTTAGCATAATTTCTCTATTCCTTTCTCCCTTACTTTCTCTTACTATTCCTATATTCGTTAATTACACTTTTTAAAAATTTTCAAATCATACACTACGATCTCTACGTTACACCCATCAGCTTTAAGTTGCAGCTCTCAATTCCTCACTATATAAAATGGGGTATTTAATTAATGTTCTGACATCCTTCCACTTGGCTTCCCCAGCCTCCACCTCTACCACTTGTCAGAAATCAACCTAGCATTGCACTGACCTAGATGATAAAATTTCACACCCATAGTTTGGATCTGAAAATTATAAACTAATAAACAGGATTAAAAATATAATGATTATACAAAAATTAGTGGTATGATCAAACTCACAAAGAAGCAATCCTATGTCTCTTTTTTTTTTCTGTCTTTTTTGTGACCGGTAAGGGGATCGCAACCCTTGGCTTGGTGTCGCCTGCACTGTGCTCAGCCAGTGAGTGCGCCGGCCCTCCCTATATAGGATCTGAACCCGCGGTGGGAGCATCGCTGCGCTCCCAGCGCTGCACTCTCCCGAGTGCGCCATGGGGTCAGCCCAATCCTATGTCTCTTAACCTGAGTCATTTGAAAGAGAATATTTTCAATGTCAAGGTCAAATCTATTCTATTATATTCTATCACATGTTTAATATAATGACATATTTCATCTTGTTTCAAATAGATAGTATGATTTTCTTATATAACTTTGTAAAGCTCCTGGAGAATTTTATTGCATTTCTTTTTTTCTTGTTGTCAGAAAGAGAGTTTTCATAGTTTAGCACATTCCTAAAAGCATCTACTTTCTTTATCATACTACTTGGGTAATATAAAATGAAAAGCATCTACTTTCTTTATCATACTACTTGGGTGATATAAAATGTTTCCAGGCCATAAGCACAGCTGTCTTCTTATTTCTTTTTATTGTTCTCTCAGGTTAGTTATATTGTTTCCTATGGCTTTTGAATTTCTCCTGGATTCTTTTAGAAATAGTGTATAAAAGATGGACTTAATGACTACTTACAGGAATTAATACATCTTTTATTTTCTAGAATTCTAGGCCCCCCCTTTTTTTTTGTTTTTTGTTGTTTTTGTTTTCTTTTCCTGTCAGAATTTTAAAGACATCTTTTAAGATGCAGGGTTGCTGAGGTGAGAATTTTAATGGCAATCCTTTTCTTAATCCCTAGTATGCAATGCAGTTGTATTTATTTTAAAATTTTTAATTAAGTACAACATGCATGCAAAAAAGTGGACAAATTATAGCTTGAAGAATTATCTCAAAATGATCATATCAGCATAATTACAACACTAGTCAAGAAATAAAACACTATCTGTGCCTCAGGAGTTCATCCTTGTGCCCCACTGGCAATTACTACCCCTCCTTTCCATAAGGCATCCTTACCCTGACTTCTAATACCATACAGTAGCTTGCCTGTTTTTGAAATTTATGCACAATAGGAACAAAATAATATATATTCTTTTGTGACTTACTGCTGTCATTCAACATTATGTTAATGAGATGTATCTATGTTGATGCTTACAGAAGTGATCTATTTATTACAATGTCCAAATATTATTCCATTGTATGAATATACAGCAACTTATCTTTTCTAAAGTTGATATACATTAGGATTTTTCCCAGTAGTTGGCTATTATAAAGTTGTTAAGAACATATTTGTTTGGTGCACATATATTCACGTTTCTAATTTGTCCTATTTTATTCCACCTAGGGGCATAGAATATGATTATAATAAATTTTAGTTGATATTACCAAGCCTTCTTCCAAAGCAGTTGTGCCAATGTCACTCGTACCAGTAATGTGGGGAGTTCTAGTTCCTCCAACTCTTTACCAATAATTAGTATTGTCAGTCTATTTAACTGTTCCTATTCTGACTGGTGTGTTCTGGCATTTTGCTTTTCAGATTTTTAATTGAGTATCTTTTTGATGTGGCTGGTTATGTCTTTTGTCAATTTTCTCATCATGTTGATTGCATTTTTAAAACTGATTTGTAGGAGCTCTTTTTGTATTCTGGATATGAGCCATTAGATGGTTGTATGTGTAGCAATTATCTTCTTCCATTCCTTGGCTGGTATTTTATACTCTTCTAATAATATGTTTTAATGAATAGAAATAGTTAATTGTATCAATCTTTTTCTTTATGGTTAGTGCTTTTTGTGTCCTCTTTAATAAAGCATTCCTTACATTTAGGCCATGAATATATTCTCCACTGTTATCTTCTAGAAGTTTTATTGTTTTACCATTTACATTTTGATCTACAATCACCTGGAATTGATTTTTAAGTATGGTGAGAGGTAGGAGTCAATATTCATGTTTTCCATATTGATATTCAATTGACCCAATACTATTTATTAAGGTAAAAAATGTTTGTTGCCACTGGTTGGAAATGACATAATGATTTTAATATTGACTTTAAATCTAGTGACCAAACTAAATGTTAATTCTGAAGATTCCTTCAGACTGTCTACATACGCAAATCAAGTAAATTAATGCATGGGTCTTCCTGGACTCTCTACTGTGTTCCATTGTTCTATCGGTCAGCCGTGGAACCATGCCACGTCTTCTTAATTTATGATAGATTTACACTGATGATATAGGTAGAGTTGGTAATGTACGTGCTCCCACTCAATATTTTTCAGGATAGTTTTAATTATTCTTGACTCCTTAGACTTCCATATGAATTTTAGAATCAACTTGCCGATTTCTATAAAATAACCTGCTAAGATTTTAATTAAAATTGTATTGAATATAGATGGAGAGATAGATACATTTGAGGAGAATTGACACCTTCACAAAACTAATTGTTCCTCTTCCTGAAAATGGTTATGTATCATTAGGCATTTTACTTTCCTTATATTCTAATAACAATATCTTATCATTTTCCATGTAGAATTCCTTCATATTTTATTCTCAGTCTAGGTATTTGATATTTTTGATGCTATGTAAATAATATAATGTATTTTAATTTTATTTTCTAAATATTTGCTGCTAGTGTATATGACACAATGATTTTAATAATGATTTTACATCTAGTGACCAAACTAAAGATTAATTCTGAAGGTTTCTGTAAATTTTCCACACAAAAAAAACAATCAAATCATGTTGTTTCCAAATAAAGTTTTATGTTTTCTCTACTAATTTTCACAGTATTTATTTGGATTTGTTCCTTCTTGCCTTTTTGCACTGGATAGAAACTCTTACAAAAAATTAAAAATGCATAGTAATATTAGACATTCTGTCTCAATCATCATCTCAGGTTTTATTCTAGACCCAGGTTTAGATTAAGAAAGCTTCCTTTCATTCCTAGTTTTCTAATTATTTCTATCAGAAATTATAAAATAAATAATATCCTAAATAATATGAATGAATGAATTTTATGAATTTCTTTTCAGTATATACCAAGGTGATTTTATAATTTTTCTCTTATATTCTGTTAATAAGATAATATACATTAATTGATTTTTAAGTTTTCAAACAACCTTGCATTCCTGGAATAAACCTAACTTGTCATACCTTTTATGTATTTATATACATTTTTTGCCATTTTTTTATTGCATACAATTTTTAATGCATGGGTAAAATTTGTGTGTGGGATTTGGCTTTTATTTTTTTATTCCAGCATTCATAAAAATTAACATTAGGAAGATAGTCAAGCAGAAAATTTCAGTTTGGGGACATTTTTTAAGAATACAAAGCTATTTTTCTTCATTCACCTCCCACCCAGCCTTTCGCAACCACCATGTCCGCTTTCTGCTTCTATGAGTTTCACTATTGAGATACTTTATATAAGGTGAATCATGCAGGATTTGTCCTTCTGTTACTGGCTTATTTCACTTAGCATAGTCTTCTCAAACTTCACCCATGTTGTCCCATATGATAGGACTTTCTTCTTTTTTATGGTTGAATAATATTCCATTGTGTGTGTGTGTGTGTGTGTGTGTGTGTGTGTGTGTGTGTGTGTTCTTTGTCCATTCATCTGTTGATGATATTTAGGCTGTTTCCACATCTTGGCTATTGTCAATAATGCTGAAATTAACATGGGGTGCATATATTTTTTTTGAAATCATTATTTTTTTCTTTTGGATAAATATGCAGAAGTGGGATTTCTGGGTCATGTGGTAATTCTATTTTTAATTTTTCGAGGAGTATCCATACAGTTTTTTATAGTAACTTCACTATTTTACATACCCACTAACTGTGTGTGAGAGTTCTAATTTTTCCACATCTTTGCGAACACTTGCTATCGTTTTTTGGTTTTGTTTTCTTTTATACTGTATCCTATTGTGATTTTGATTTGCATTTCCATGATGATTAACTAAGTTGAGCATATTTTCATACACCTGTGGATATTTGTAAGTTATTTTGGATAAAGGTCTATTCAAAGTTCTTTGTTCATTTTTTAAATCAAATTATTTGTTTTTATCCCATTGAATACTATGAGTTGCTTACATATTTGGGGTATTTACCCCTTATCAAATACATAGTTTGAGAATATTTTTCCCATTTTGTAACTTGCCCATTTTTGTAACTTGAAAATATTTTTTATGTGATAAAGCATCTGGTACAGTTTATTTTTGTCCTAAAGTAAAATGACCAGCTATTTAGGAAGTAGGAAGCATAAACAATAACTGAAAGTCTGAGAAAGTCATGATAATGGTTTGTATGGGCTAATTTATAAAAGAAACCTTAAAAATTGGCTAAGATTAAAAACAAATTATGTATAAATTTTCTAAAAATTAAACATTAATATCAAAAGTATTCTGATACAAGGTTAGAGTTTGCTCCCCTGCAATGGAACAACCAGATTTCCTAAAAAGCACTTACCTGCTCTTAATACAAAATTGTAAAAGGTTTTCTTTATCTTTTAGATAATTGGTCTAAGAAACTTATTTCATGTTAATTTCTTGTGCTTTCTCTCTTTGAAATCCTTTGTCACTTTGGTTTTATTTTTTGTAGTAATTTGTGATCTTATTCAACTCAGTGTTTTAAGCATTTATTATTTGACAGACTTCCCAAAACTAAATTCTGAAAGCTCAACCTTTTGATTTAAACTAACTTTGAGGAGATCCAATGGCTCTGGAGCTTCTCAAAGGATATATAAAAGATGTATCAAAACTAATTGGCTTATTTGATAAGTTAGACAATATGGGAGAGCATTGTCAGTACTGAGATGTTATGAATATGTGTTCCTAAATCTTGTAAGGTTCTTAAATATCTGGGTCTTGATATAAATGCTACCAGTCATAATTTTGGTTCAATTATAATTTTAAAATGCTATGTCTTCAAATATTTCATGAAAAAACTCTGATAGGTACAGCCTCCTGACAAACTTTGAGTTCATACCTTTAAACTAAATTTACAAAATCATAATGAAGAAACTGATGGGTTTATTAAATTATACACCAAAGTCGAAACAACAAAAGTTAGTTAATGAACTGATTAAAAAGAAGTATGAGTTAGCTAGAAATTAGTTAAGCATCACAAAGATTGATTACGTTTTGTTAACATTGAGTATACTAATTATCCTGATTTGATCACCGCATATTGTACATATATATTAATATTCAAATATGTGCCCCACAAATATGTAGAATCAATTATATTTTAATAAAAATAAATAGATGAATATTAATTTTTATAATTGGAATCCTGCTTATTATTTCTTAATGTTATATCAATAACATGCACCTAGGGTATTTAAAGTGATAGAATACGTTCAAGATTATTTTGACAACACTTGAAAGATACAAACACACAAAAACACACACAAAGTAGGGAGAGGGAGAACAAAAGCAAGAGAGAAATACTCCTTCTCCGCAGGCAACTGCTTAGGTAGTTTTCTGATTTTAATAAAAAAAGATAAGAAACATGCTGGAAGAAGATTTTTTTTTTTCCTTTTTGTCTTTTTTCGTGTCCGGCAACAGATCGCAACCCTCAGTGCTGCGCCCGCACCTCGCTCAGCCAGTGAGCGGGAACCGGTCTGTATGTGGGATCCGAACCCTCGGCGGGAGCGCCGCCGCGCTCCCAAGCGGCGCACTGTAGCAGTGCGCCACCGGGCCGGCCCTGGAAGAAGATTTTGAATTTGCCTTTGGTATAAACCTTAGCATAAATTAGAAATCAACAAACATTTTAAAGGTATATTCTGCTAAAAATACTATTTTATTTTCATTTTATTTTACATATTTGGCTGATTACACATTTTTTGTGTGAGATATATTACCTAGGAAGGTCCTAATTTATCAGTAGAATTACTCTATTAACAAGATAACTTTGTGCGTATACTATCTTAGAGACACATGTATTATTGGTCTTAAAAATACAAAACATATGTCCTCACCTCCTCTTTCTGTGCCTCCTACCTCAGTGCCAACTTTATTTCCCTATAGCTAATCTACAAGGAACTGGAAAGTCGAAAATAAAACAAGAGAGAAACTCTGGGCCCAGGAGTGATGAGTAAGTGACTTAACTGGAAGTGGCCACCAATATTTGGAACTTAAAGAATAATTAGGATTTATAATAATGAATATGCTAATAATATTGATTTGATCATCACATGCTGTACATAGGTGACAGTAGTCAATGCTGTACCCTCAAAATATGTCTAATCAGTTATGCTTCAGTTTTAAAAAGTCTGAAAAATATTTTACATGCATAAAGAATTTCCATGTTATACTACTTTTTCATTTTCAAAACATATTTCTTCAATCTGAAAAAAATTCATCTTCAAGATGTGATGGTTATTCTGCGTTTGCCTATACCATTTCCCTGCTCTTGTTCTCTGCCCTGCTTTGTAACCCAGGAGATGTCTTCCCTCTTGACGGCCTCTCCTTCCAGCTTCTACTTGAGTCAGCCCACTAGGAAGTACCAGCAGGAGATCAGAGGATGGGAGGTAAAAACAAAACAGAAAGTCAGAGGATTTCTCCCTGCTTCCCTACCTGGCTCTGAGGGCACCTGTGTCTCTGTCATCTACAACCTACTTCCAGCTCTTCATGGTCTCCAAAGACACCAGTTCCTCCCCACAGGTGGTGATAAGCTCCCACTCCTGCTAGTCTCCTGTGCCTCTGTCCCTTGATTGTTCCCTGAGACTACCACTCTGAAATGAGTCTTCACCAGTCTCTTCATGGGAACTGTCTGGTTGAGCTCTGTTTCTGATTGGAAAAGATACACCAGACTTCAGAAATAGTTTATTTAAATACCATGGTAGGACTTCTCTCCAGTGGTATTTCTACCATGATTCCCATTGTGCTGTAAGTCTCTGCCCTAGTTAGAAATTCTACTGATGTCCCCTGATAGGTGAAATTTTTTGATGACTAAAAGATGTATTTCTTTAAAAAATTATCATGTTGAAAGGTCACTTAAAACTTTGCCCTTTGAAATATTTGAAACATTGAGTTCAGTGGTTCTCAGTCTCAGCAGAATTCTGAGATAGTACCCAAGATGTCCTGAGCGCCCATTCTTACATTACACTTCCTGTCTAATCCCCAGGACTGTGAATTTGATGGATTGAGTTCAGTGGTTCTCAGTCTCAGCAGAATTCTGAGATAGTACCCAAGATGTCCTGAGCACCCATTCTTACATTACACTTCCTGTCTAATCCCCAGGACTGTGAATTTGATGGATTTTACCTCTATGTTGAGGTTATGTTATATGCCACAGTTGACTTTAAGAAAGTGAGATTATCTGGATAGGCCTGACCTAATCACCCAAGCCATTTAAAAGCAAAGAGTTTTGTCCAGCTGGTCACAGGAGACAAGTCAGAGATAAAGGGGGTTTGACATGAAGAAGGTTCTCTGTTGCCGAGATGGAGGGGCCACTTGGCAAGGACCTTAGAATAGCTCCCTGGAACTGAGAGTGGTCCCTGTCAACAGCTAGGAAGATAACAAAGACCTCAGTCCTACAGCCACAAGAAGCTAATTCTGCCAACAACCAGTGAATCTGGAATAGAATCAGGACCCCCAGAGAGAACTGTAGCCCTGACCGATAAACTGTTTACAATTTGATGAGAACCTGAGCAGAGAATCCAGCTACTGTGTGCCTAAACTTCTGACCTACATTAACTGTGTGGTAAAAATCTGTGTTGTTTCAAGCTGCTGAGTTAATCTGGTAATTAAGCAGGTAATGTATTAAGCAGTAATAGGAAACTAGATGCTCCAAATAAAAAAACAATGCCCTAATCTCCAAGATTCCAGTTTTCCTGGTCTGTCTATGCATTGGTATTTTTCAACACCCCCCTCCCAGGTGATGCTAATATATTCAACCAGGAATGAGAATCACTGCTTTTCTTCACTAACTGAATTAGAATCAATGAAAAATAAAATAACTCTCTAGAGTAGTTTTCTTCTTTCCAGTTCACCCATTCAACAAATAGTTATTGGATGTTTGCTGGGTGCCAAGCAACAGACCCTGGGAATTCACTTAGTGGTAAGAAAATCAGGCAGTCACTCCCTCATGAAGCTCACAGTCGAGAGTAGGAAATAACATGTTTTTCAATCACCATATGTTTTCCTGCACCTGTGGCAAGATCCATGTTCACAAAAATTGTCTGCCAGAAAATATGAACTTGCTTTATATTCAGACCCTTACAATGCATCTCCTTTTATGGGGTGTTGTCTCAGTTACTTTAGTTTGAACCATAAAGCTCTATTTTGGAGAAGATAAATTTTCCTGAAATAACCTCAATCAGTACTAGTTTGGTATGCTTACAGAAGTCACTTGATTAATTCAGGAAAAAAAAGTAGGAAAATAGTTTAACACAGATTTAGTCATTATTCTTGGTAGCAAGACACCAGGATTGCAATTGAAGGATGTTACAGTAAACAAGTCTTTTAAAGATCACTTTAAAAAGAGGTTGAAGAAGACAAACATTCAACAAATATTGTCACGAAGAAATGTAAAATTACTCTGTGATAAGAGATCCCGAAAGGGAGGAGCATGTACAGTAGGGGGATTTGACTTAGAGTTGAGGCAGAGGGTGTTAGGGAAGATGTCTCAGGAAGCTTTATTAAGCAAAGAAGCCAAAGATGAGTAGGTGTGAAGTAGAACTGGGTGATAGGCTGAGAAACAAAATGCCTAAACTGATTCTCAGGCTTAGCTGCAAATTGGAGTTCCCCGGGGAATTTTTAAAAATACTGATGCCTGAGTCCCAGCCCAGAGATCCTGGTTTAATTTGTTGGGGTGCGGTCTGGCATTCATAGGTCATCCTAATGCACACCCAAACAAAACAGCAGGTGCAAAGGCCCTGTGGCAGAAGAGAACTTGACAGATTCTAGGAGGTGAAAGAAGGCTGGAGTAAAGGAAGTCATGACTTTTCCAAGATGTTCAGTAGCTACAGACACATTGTAATATGGACTTTCCCTCTCTGAGTCTCTACTATCCAAAATATTTTTTAACAGCTAACCTTGTGTTGAAAATTAATTGCTAGGAGTTCAATATATGAAGTCAAAGAGATTTCACCAAAATTCAAAAGATTATCCCAGATGAAAAAACAAAAGAGCTTGTAACTCATTTTTACAATCCTTTATCCCCACCCTGCTCTGAGCATTGGCCCAGGCAGGAACATATTTCTAAATTCCAATATAATCATGGGAGAGCGAAAAGGGGGCTCTACTAAAGGAGAGGAAGAAGAGACCATTTAGCAACATATTTCTTTTTGGTTTGCCCAACTGTGCAGTCAACATTATATTGCAGACATCAAATGAAGACTTCATTAATACTGGCAGGAGTGGAAATTGTTCTCTTACTGGTATTTTGGTATCAGCTGAATAATTTGCATATAGCATAAAGACATAAACTTGATTGATTTGCAATTACACTCCAAAATCTTTTATTGGCATGAAAAGAGGCAATTGCTCATAAATTACCAAATCAAACAAGTTTATACAACTTATCTCAGGCACTCTCCTCTCTTATTCAGCTTCAGCTAAACTGGTCCAATTGGTATTTTTCTAAAGCCCTATCATGCTCCTACCTCACGGCCTTTGCACTCCCTATTCCCTCTTGCTGAGATCCCTTTCTCCCACCTTCCACTTCCTCAATTCCCTCAGACAATCAATCAGAGAATCTCTTTGACCATTCAATTAACAGCACTACCATGATCCTCAATCTGATCCCCAGTGTGTCACTGTTGGGAACTGTTTGACTCATGGGGGGCAGAACCATCGTGAACAGATTAATGCTGTCCTGGGGAGGGGTGGGGGAGGGTAGTAAGTGAGTTCTCCTTCTATTAGTTCCCAAGAGAGCTGGTTGTTAAAAGAAGCCTGCCTGGCACCTCTTCACTCTCACTTCCTTTCTCTTGCTTCCTCACACCATGTGATCTTGCACACACCAGCTGCTCTGCCACTTTCCACCATGAGCAGAAGCAGCCTGAGACCCATACCAGGTACAGCTGTCCCAAATCATAGGCCAAATAAACCTTTTTCCTTTATAAATTACCCAGTTTCCTGTATTCCATTATAAGCAACAGAGATGGACTAATACAGAAAATTGGTATAGAGGAGTAGGGGATTGCTATACAGATAACGGAAAATGTGGAAGCAGCTTTGGAACTGGGTAATGGGCAAAGGTTGAAGGATTTTGGAGGACTCAGAAGACTGAGGGAAAGTTTGGAACTTTTAGGAATTGTTTAAGTGGTTGTGACAAGATTGCTGATGGAAATGTGGATGGTAAAGGCCATGCTGAGGAGGTCTCAGATATAAATGAGGAACTTATTGGGAATTGGACAAAAGATCACCCTTGCTACACCATAGCAAAGAACTTAGCTGCATTGTGTCCATGCCCTAGGACTTTGTGGAAGGTGGGACATAAGAGCTGTGAACCAGGATATTTGGTAGAAGAAATTTCTAAGCAGCAAAGCATTCAGACAGCTGTGTGGCTACTTATAACAGCCTACATTCAGTTATGGTGACAAGGACATGACATAAAGCCTGAAATTAAAAGGGAATCGGAGCATAAAGATTTGGAAAATTTGCAGCCTGGCCAAATGGTGAAGAATGGGAGAACATTTTCAGGAGAAAAATTCAAAGGTGCAGCAGATGGACTGGTTGCTAAAGGCATTAGCTTGGCTATGAGGTGGCCAGGTGCTAATAGCCAAGACAATAGGAGAAAGACCTTAAAAGCATTTCAGAAATTTCCTGGGTCACCCCTCCCATCACAGACCCAGAGGACTAGTAGGACCAGGACCAGGTGCCACTGCCCTATGCTGCCACAAACACAGGTCCCTGCATTTCTGGCTGGAGCACATGTGCCTCAAAGGCCCCAAGTGTGATTTATGCAGCAGCTCTGGAGAGCACAAGCCAGAAGTCTTGGCAGTATCCACACGGTGTTAAGTCTGCAGGCGGATGTGAGAGCAGCAGAGGAGTGGCAGCCTCCACCCAGATTTCAGAGGATGTATGGAAAAGCCTGGAGGCCCAGACCAAGACCAGCCGCAGGGGTGGAGCCACCACAAAAGCCATGTACTAGAGCAATGTGGAGCAGAAATGTGGGTTCAGAGCCCCCACAGAGAGCCCCCACCAGGGCAATTTCTAGGAGAACAAAGAAAGCAGGGCTGCTTCCAGGACCCCAGAACTGTAGGGCCACTGGCAACATGTAACACCCTCCTGGAAAAGCTGCAGGCACCAGGGCAGCCCAGTGGCTGCTCCCAGCAGAGCCATGGGGATGGGGTTGCCTGACACTTTGGGGGCCCAGACCCCCCACTGTGCCCAGGATGCACGATTTGGAGTCAAAAGAGATTATTCTGGAGCTCTAAGATTTCATGCCTGCCCTGCTGGGTTTCCAGCTTGTTTGGGGCCTGTTTCTCCTTTCTTCTGGCCCGTTCCTCCCTTTTGGAATGGGAATGTATACCCCGTGTTTATTCTACTATTGTATCTTGGGAGGAGATAAATTTGTTTTTTGATTTTTACAGTTTTCACAGCTGGAAGGAGTTTTGCTTTTGATGTCAGATAAGACTTTGGACTTTGGACTTTTAAGTTGGTGCTGGAATAAGCTAAGACTTTTGGGACTGTTGGGATGGAATGATTGTATTTAGTATGTGAGAGGAACATGAGTTATGGGGGACCGGGGGTGGAATGCTAAAGAATGGATATGTTGTCCCCCTGAAGCTCATGTCAAAATCTGATCCCCAATGTGGCAGTACTGGGAGTTGTTTGGCTCATGAGGGTGGATCTCTCATGAATAGATTAATGCTCTCCCTGGGGGAAGGTAAGCGGGGGAGTGAGGGAGTTCTCACTCTATTATATTAGTTCTCTCCAGAGCTGGTTGCTAAAAGGAGCCTGGCATCTTCTCTCTCTCTCTCTCTCTCTCTCTCTCTCTCTCTCTCTCTCTCTCTCTCTTGCTTCCTCTCACCATGTGATCTGCTTGTACCCATTGGCTGCCTGCTACTTTCTGCCATGAGTAAAATCAGCCTGAGGCCTGTGCCAGATGCAGCTGTCCCAGAATCATGAGCCAAATAAGCCTCTTTTCTTTATAAATTACCCAGTTTCAGGTATTCAGTTTTAAGCAACAGAAATGTGCTAATACACCCACCTTGCTTCAATTTTACTTGTAGCAATTATCACCCCATGCCATATTATAAAATTTAGTGTTTGTATTTTTTCTGTCTCCCAACCATGGTCCGGTTTGTAAGCCCAGTGAGATCAACAGCTATATCGGCTTGGTTGTTAATTTATCCTTACCACCCAGAATTCTAGCACATAATTAGTATTCAATATATACTTGTTAAACTAATATGTGAATATCAATAGTAATATAACAGAACAAAATCTATTTTAACACAGAATATATTTTTCTGAAAAAGTTAAGGTGCTTTAGAAATTATACAAAGCAAGTAAAATAAGATACAAATGGACATATTAATAAAAATTATAACATTTCATAGCTATTTACTGGATAGGTGATTAAATTTTACAGAATTTCAACCTTCCTTAAAAATTGCTCTTTTATAGATGTAGCCACTAGAATAAAAGTTAAATTAGTTTTTAAGTATAATATTTCATTAAATTCCATAGGCATTTTATTCCATTTAAGACAAATAAAACTGATCTGAAGCTGAACAGTTTCTCATCCTTCTGTTAACAAATCTCTGTGAAATAGACGGTGAGTATATGTTATACAACAAGAAAGAGCTTTGTAACCTTTTTCATTCAAAAGCAGTATAGAAGGTATAAAGATACATTTGTCTCCTGGTATCCTAGGTGTATTCTAGGTGTTTCTAGAACCCCAACGGATGCTTAAGTTCTTTATATAAAATGGCATAGTAATGGCATATAACCCATATATGTCCTCCCATATTCTTTAAAACATGTCTAGATTATTTATTAATACCCAATACAATGTAAATGCTATGCAAATAGTTGTTATACTGTGTCAGTTTTTTGTTTGCAAATTTTTTTTATTGTTGTAGTATTTTTATTATTATTTTTTCCCTAAATATTTTCTTTTTTTTTTCATCCATTTTATCTTTTCATTGTACATGATTATGGGGTACAATTTATTGTTTCAGTACATGCATATATTTGTACAATGATCTAATCAGAATAGTTAGCATATCTATCACCTAAGTATTTATCATTTCTTTGTGGTTATAACATTCAAGATTCTCTTTTCTGGCTATCTCAAAATATACAATAAAATATTATTAGCTATTGTCACCCTAGGGCACCAGAACTTATTCTTCCTATCTAACTGTGACTTTGTACTGGCCTACCAACCTTTCCCTACCTCTCCTACCCTTTTCTCTGCCTCTGGTAACAACCATTCTACTCTCTATTTCTCTCTCTTTTTTCTCTCTTTTTAAATTTATTTTTTCTTAATTGGCCCATGGTAATTGTATATATTTATGGAGAACAGTATGATATTTGGGTACATTCATACTGTATGCAATGATCATATCAGGGTGCTTAGTATATCCATCACCTTGAACACTTGTCACTTCTCTGTGTTAGGAACATCAGCTCAATTTAGCTCTTCATTCATGGTTCTGTCCTTACTTCTTCAGTTACCAACTTTATTTGGTATTGTACTAATATGACTAGTGTAATGATAAATATATTTCAGTTCAATGAGGACTGAAATCACTGCTTGGGTTGTCCCATTTCTCATCACTGTCCCATAGAAACCTCCTGTGAGCATTTCTCAGTGAAAGTGGAGCAGTCACATGTACTGCCATTCTGTGGATTTGTTCATTGCTTGTCTAAAAAGAGGTGATGCTGGGGGCTTTGAAAAATTGCACATGCCCCAGAACCAACTATGGGACTATTTAAAACAGATTGCTGTGCTCCATCCCCAGGTGTCTTGACTCAGAAGCTCTGGGACAGGTCCTCAGAATTTGCATTTCTTGGAAGCCCCCAGGTGATGCCAGTGCTCCTGGTTTGTGGACGATCCTTGGAGTGACACTGGTCAGTTGTGTTCTGAGGATGCCATTTCTTTCCTCTATCCCTAGACCATTTCAGAACCACTCCAGGAAGTGGAGCCACAAAAGCAAGACTGAGTTAAGGCTCCGCACCTACTTGTTTGTAAAAAGCTTTTATTACCATTGTTGGGGTGGGTGACCATACTTCTACCGGAACATTTTCTTAACTCAATATATCTGTAAGTGGGCCCTCTTTTGGTTTTGTTTAATGGAGGTTGGCCTGCTCTGACAATTTTCTTGAATATGGAACAGCAGCTTCCTTGGCCCAGTTTGTTGGGATAGTTACTTACATTACTAAGTCTTTCCTTATGTCATTCCAAGAAAATGTCAGTTTATTTGCATTAGTAGATGTAGTGACTCACCACACATACACACTTCTTTCTTAGATGTTGAAAGAGTTTTTTTCTCTATGCTTTCAAAGGTAAAAGTCTCTGAATGTTTCATGTGTGCAGAATGGCTCCCATTAAAAATTGTTAATATTTTGTGTAAGTTTATTTATTAATATGATTTTTTTTTTATATTCTAAGATGTTGTGGAGAAGTTGGAGGGCAGAAGGAGAGGAGAAGGGGGAAGGAAATTGGGTGGAAGGAGAATGGAAGGGAGTATAAAAAAATGTTTCTAACAAGTTGATAATTGCTGTATTTAAATAAAAGAGTGAAATATTCATTTCCATTAAAAATTGTTAATATTATGTTTTTAATTGCAGTAAAAACGCTCAACATGAGATCTACCCACTTAACAAATTTTTAAGTTTACAATGCAGTGTTATTAACTATAGCCAGTGTTGTACAGCAGGTCTCTAGAACTTAGTCATCATTCATAACTGAAACTTTATACTTACTGAATAGCAACAACCCATTTCTGCCTCCCTGCAGCCTGGGCAACCACTATTTTACTCTCTGCTTCTGTGTGTTTCACTATTTTAAATACCTCATATGGTGAAATCATGCAGCATTTGCCCTTCTGTGACTGGCCTATTTCATTCAGCATGATGTCGTCAAGATTCATACATGTTGCTATGAATGGAAGAATTTCCTTTCCTTAAGGCTGAATAATATTCCATTGTATGTATATACCACATACAATGATATCCACTCATTCATGGATGAACATTGAGGTTGTTCCACATCTTGGCTATTGTGAATAATGCACAAATGAACATGAGAGTGCAGATGTCTCTTTGAGGTCCTCATTTCACTTTTTTTTTTTTTTTACAAATAACCAGAAGTTGAATTGCTAGATCACATGATATTTCTACTTTAAATTTTGAAGAACCTCCTTACTGTTTTCCATAGTGGTTGCATTATTTTACATTCCCACCAACACTGTACAGAGTTCCAATTTTTTCACATCCTGGCCAATACTTAACTTTTGTGTTTTTGATAATAGCCATCCTAAAAGTGTGAGGTGATATCTTACTGTGGTTTGGATTTGCATTTCTGTGATGACGAATGATTTTCAGCTTCTTTTTACATACCTGTTAACCATTTGTATCTTTCTGAAGACATGTCTATTTAAGTCCTTTGCCCAGTTTTTAATCCAGTTATTTGCTTTTATTGTTCTTGTTGCTATTGAACTGAAGGAGTTCCTTTTATATTTTGGATATTTACTCCTGATCAGATACACGCTTTGCAAATATTTTCTCACATTTTGCAACTTGCCTTTTCAGTTTTTTAATTTTTCCTTTGCTCTGCAGATTTTAGTTTGATGTAGCCCCACTCATCTATTTTGGATTTTGTTGTCAATGCTTTTGGTGTCATATCCAATAAATTATTGCCGACACCAATCTCATAAAGCTTTTTCCCGAAGTTTTCTTCTAGGAATTTTATAGTTTCAGGTCTTCTATTTAAGCCTTTAATCCATTTGGAGTTGATGGTTGTATATAGTGTGAGATGAGGGTCCAATGTCATTTTTTTACAAGTGGATATCCAGTTTTCCCAGCAGCATTTGTTGAAGACTATTATTTCCTCATTTATATTTTTGACACCCTTGTCAAAGATCACGTGGCTATACTCATACATGTGTGGGTTTATTTCTAGGTTCTCTTTTCTCTTTCACTGGTCTTTGGGTAGTAAGATTTTAATAACATTAAATCTTCCAGTGTGAACACAGATGTCTTTCCGTATATTTGTATGTTCTTTAAGTTCTTTCATCAATATTTTATAGTTTCCAGTGTATGTCTTTTACCTTCTTACCTGTTCAATTCTAATTATTTTATCCTTTCTGTTTATATTGTAAATAAGATTATTTTCTTAATTCCTTTTCCTATTAGTTTGTAGTTGGGGTAAAAAATGCAACCATTTTTTGTATGTTGACTTTATGTCTTTCAACTATGTTGAATTTATTAGTTCTAATAGGTTTTCTGTTTGTTTTTGTTTTTGTTTTTGTTTTGTAGCATCTTTAAAGTTTTGTACATATACGTTTTTGTCATCTGTGAATGGAGATAATCCTACTTTTTCCTTTCCAATTTGGGTGCTTTTATTTCATTTTTTTTATTTTCTTGGGTATTTCGCATCTATATTCACCAAGAATATTGGTCTGTAGTTTCGCTATAGCATTTTTGTCTGGCTTTGGTATCAGCATAATGCTGGCCTTATAAAATGATTTTGGAAGATTTTGGTAGAGATTAATAAGGATTGGTGTTAATTCTTTAAATATTTGGTATAATTCTTCAATGAAGCCATTTTGTATCGGGTTTATTGTTGGGAGTTTTTTGATTATTGATTAATCTCCTCACTGGTAACTAGTCTGTTCAGATTTTCTACTTTTCCATGATTTAACTTGTGAGAATGTGTGTGCTAGGAATTTATTAATTTTTCTAGGTCACCCAATTTGCTGGTGTAAAATTGTAGTCTCTTATGATCCTTTTATTCTGGGGTGTCAGTTGTAATGTCTCTTCTCTTATTTCTGATTTTATTTATTTGAGTCTCTCTCTTTTTCTTTGTTAGCCTAGCTAAATGTTTGTTGATTTTATTTATCTTTAAAAAAAAAAATCTATTTTCCCCCGGCTGAGTGCACGCGGATCAGAGAGGTGCCCAGCCAGAGAAGCAGAAGTTCCACGGAGACCACGTGCCCTGTGGTGCCAGCGCACGACCCAGCAGGTAGGCCTTGCCACAGCCACCCAACTCCATCTCCAGCCCAGAAAGGTGCCTCCCCAGAGAGGCTCAAGACCTGAGGTGACCACACACGCAAGGCACTAGTGGCTAACCGAGCAGACACT
Source organism: Galeopterus variegatus (assembly GCF_000696425.1). Classification (NCBI taxonomy): domain Eukaryota; kingdom Metazoa; phylum Chordata; class Mammalia; order Dermoptera; family Cynocephalidae; genus Galeopterus; species Galeopterus variegatus. Next base: position 165,279 of record NW_007728489.1, read on the forward strand.
GAGGTAGCCATGCCAAATTGGCAGTCCCAGCAGCATCCTAGCCAGACAATAGTGTCAAACCAGTAGACCATGAAATCCCCAGCCACAATGACTAAATATCAGAGGAAAGATACCAGAAATATGAAAAATCAAGAAAGTACACCCCAAAGGGTAATAACTCTCAAGCTCTAGATTCTATAGAACAAGAACCCCTTGAAATGTCTGACAAGGAATTTCTAGTGATAATTCTAAGGAAACTAAATGAGATACACGAAAACTCAGCTAGACAACATGATGAAATGAGGAAAAGTATACAGGACCTGAAAGAAGAAACGTACAAGGAAATTAATGCCCTGAAAAAGAATGTAGCAGAGCTTGCCGAGCTGAAGAATTCATTCAATGAAATAATTCCTGAATCAGTCTTAGATGTACTTTGCAAAAGATGGACATTCCTTGATCTTATGAGACCCTCTACTTGTTTCAACTATGGGCCCCTCACCTACCCTTCCAGATGAATGGCAGGTAGGGTGGGATTAACGTTAAGAGATCACATTCTAGGAATACAGTGTTTATGGCCTAAAGACTTCAAGAGAAGAAATGGTTGGAAGACATGTCATTCTATTTGTTACTGTATAAAATTCCAAATGGCATTAACATGACCAGAAAACAATCATTGTACATCGTTTCCCGCATAGTCTGGGCGAGGCTTACATTGTGATCCTCTTCAGTGAAGCACAGAACAACCTCTGAGAGTCACCAGCAGCCAATACCCACAGTGGCACAAAGGATGATGTAAACTCACGAGTGATAAAGCAATCAGTAGTAAATAAGTGGTATTAGGGAACTACAGAGTCAAAAAGGTCTGTATTGTTTCAAAATATTATTATACAAACAGGGTTTGAAGAGCAACAGTACTCTGAATAATAACAAAATCACTATCTTTTCTATCATAGTGAGAGATATGAAATTAGCCCCGAATGGCATATCTGACAATAAAAAACATGACGAGGTGTTTCCTGGACCTGAACAGAAAGGAATAACACTTGGACTGTGCAGCACCTTTCCAAGCACTGACTGGACAATAAACAAATACTAATTATTTCCTCTCTAGCCATTACTTTAGATCATCATCAGTATATCACTATACTCTTGCATGGGCTAATAAATGTTGTAACACATTTTTAAATCTAATTGTCTATATAGATAGCGGCCCCCTCTCACACACATACACACAAAATTGCTGGAGTTACACACACTCAGTGCAGCTCTGAACCATCGTTTTATTGGCCGAAGGAAAGCACATGGTTAAGTCCATGTCAAAGAGTGGACCAAGTCACTCACTCCACAGTCTAGAGAACACAGCAAAGTCACATGACAAAGGAGATAGATACAGGGAGGGATGAAGTGCAGATGATTATACTGCAGTCTTTCACACCTTACGTATGCTCAGTCTATTTGCTTTCTTCCTGATTACCCAGCATCTTACAACTTTTACTTCTCCAAGTTGCTTCACTTGTTTCTGGTACATCTTTGCTCTACACTGGATGTAGAATTGTCCTTGTGGTACGGAGCTTTTGTCATAGCTGTTTCAGAAGTCCTTCCCTCCCCTCTCTTCTCTCCTCTCCTCCTTCTCTCTCTCTCTCTCTCTCTCTCTCTCTCTCTCTCTCTCTCTCTCTCTCTCCCTTTCTCTTCTTAATCACATAGATTTCTATTTCCAATTTCAACAATTTATTAAGCACCTGCTTGTGCTAACAGTGTCCAAATACAGGAGACAGAGCAGTGAAGAAGCTAATCACACCTGCTTTTCTCCTGCCTAGCACAGAAGAAAGACATTTCAAGGTAATTATGATTCTCCTGGGGGTCACATTGGCCATCTATTACTAGCCCATACCGGAAGTCACAGCTATACTTGGAGTCTTTACATTGAATGCCTTGAAACTTAAATTAAAGCATGACCCCCCTATTTAAGCTGCTACACTGAATATTAAAAATGCTCTGTGTTCTTAGTCTATAGTCAGAGTCACATTTTCTCATCCTTATTCTCCCTTAGTAAAGAACACACACACACACACATAAAAAAAGAATAAATTTAATTATGAATATGAACATAGTGTCACATTCATTTCAATCTTTTAGAAAACCTGCTTAAGCTTCCCAGAGGATCTCTCTCTGTCATAACATCATCCTCCTTGTGACAGATTTCACATTTCTTTTATATCATAGGGTAATGACTAAACTGCTGCTTAGGGAAATGGTATTTGGCTAAAGGAAAGAAAAAATATTGGTGCAGGGGGAAAAATTTGTGCCAGTCTGAATGCCTAGGCCAATTTCTGATCTAAGGAACAGAATACAGATTTTGTAATGAATCAGTATTCCTCACACCTGGGGAATATTTGACTAATATTTGAGATTTGACTAATCTCAAATGAGGTATGTTGTGGAGCAGGATATGACACCAACTCATGGAAATTTTCTATTGTATGTGTCCCATGCAATAAAAGTATCTTTTATGCCAAACATATATCAGATAATGACATATAATGAAATGCATTTATCTTCTGGGGAGAAAAGGGAAGCTATTATATTCCATTGAGAAACATAATGTATCAAAGAACTAAAAGGCTCCCTTTACTGCCATAATTTTCTTCAAAAATATTCTGGAAGCATTACACCACTGTAAAGTATACCCATTAATACTATCCACAGTAATTTGAAAGACTATGATTAAACTTTAATACAATCCTTCATATTCTTGCATAAATAATATAAGGAGAAAATAACAAGAAATTTTGTGTGCCATCATCACATCATCACGTAATCATAATAGAACATCATCATAACTTCCTAGTTCTCTACAGACGTTTCATGACTGTTTTTTTCATCCATCCATTCATTACTTTCCAGCAAATATGCATTAAACACCTACTATGTGCCAAGCATTCTTCTAGGATCAAAGATAAAATGGTGAAAAGAAAGATGAAATCTCAGGCCTCGTGAAGTTCCATTGGACAGAAAGGTTTTAAGCTTGTAAAGTCACAGCAAATAAATTCACAGAGCAATAAGTGCACCAAAGAAAATAAAATAGGGCATTAGTCTAGAGAGTGATGACCGGAGATGGGACCCACATTAGACAGGGCAGTCATCGGAGTCCTCTTTGAAGAGGTACTAAGACATGAAGGCTGAAGGAGGCAGCCTCGTCGAGATATAAGGAAGGACAATCTGACATGAAGACACAGAGGACCTAGGTGGTTGCAAGAGATTACAGAAGCTCTACAGCTTCCATGATCTTATGTCTGTTGTGTACACTGGAGCTCTGTTCAGATCCCCTCATATGCCTTTTTCTGGTTCTGCACTCTCATAGTTCAGTATCTTGCATTCTTTACTTCTACTATCTTATACCTGTGCTTCCTTCAAATGTCATCACTTGTGCTACTGAAACCACTTTAGGCAGAATCAAAAATAATGTCTCCTAACTGGAGCTGAAGCCAGTGACTGACTGATGCAGACGTATGAAAGCCCATCTCCCTGACTCAGAAGAGGAAAACCTCTGCAGTGTCATTGCATTCCTGGGACCCCCAAGGGATCGGGATGAGGCTGACACTTTGTCTGAAATCATCCTTGCTTGGCACCCTCCTCCTCCTTGAGCTGCTTCTCCCATAACCTCACTTGTTTCTCCTGTGAGCACAGTTTCACTAAATCATCTTCTCTCAAATCCCCATTGTAGGATCTGCTTCTGGGGACACAGCCTTAAGAAAGCCTCCATGACAACACAAATGGCAGAAAACATGCTGTGGCACATGCTGTGCATTGTGCTGGTACTTCTGAGTAGCAGTAGAGTTGTGGGAAGAAACACTGATGGTGATGATGGGTCTGGTCTCAGCTTTTCTACCATGTAATTGTGTAACCTTAGCCCAAGTCACGACTTCAGGCTTCAGTTCCTTATCTGTAAAATGAGGACATTGGGCCCATGATGATCTCCAGGGAACTTTTTCAACTCTAAAATAATATGCTACATAGAGGCATGGGGATGGATGATGTATTAATGTATCATAACCAGTTCAATATCGAGGAATTGGTGAGTTATTTTTTTTCTTGAGTTGTCTTTACTTGGCTTACTACTATTAACAATAATGAAGAGCTGCTGGTTAAGGCCAAGGGCAATGATCAGAGGTCAGAATTCAGAAGGGTTGAGGTGCAATTACAGTGTTTTTACCTTAGATCTGAATAAGATCGAAAGATGGGAGACTCAATCCATGAAGGGAGAAAAGGAGAAGCCAAATGAGAATACACTTGAGAAAGTCCTGTTCTCCTGCTGAAAAAAGTGGAAGCTGGGAGGAACCATGACAAAAATTGCCAAATCACGATTGCACTGTCATTAGACCTGAACATATTCACTAATTCTGGCTACACCATAGCTAGAAAGTATCTTTTAAATCATAAAAAAGGGAAAATCTGAGAACAAGCAAAAAGAAGCTCAACTAATACTGTACAGAGGAAATAACTTTTTATATAACAGATTCTCAGAACTCATTGTTTAACATTACCTAACAGCCATTACAGTTCGAAAAAATAGACTTAAAATTACCTGTACGATATCAGTGACATTACTGAGTCTCAGATTCCCAACTACATAACATGGAAAAAATAAATTTCACAGAGATATAGTGAAGTTATACAGCAGAAAAATAGTTGAAATAGAAGGCCACACAGCATGTAATGATTTAGAATCAAACACATGGATTTGAGCCTGAGCTGCTCACCCCTTGCCAGCTGTGTGACGCCAGACTAGTCACCTAACTTTGAGTCAGGTTTCCACAAATGTAAGATGAAACAATAGTTGTACATATTTCATGGAATCATTGGAAGTTAGGCACATCTGCCAGTTTTATAATAAGATATGTGCTCAATAAAGATCAGTTCCCACTGGCCACATTTGCCAAGCAAACTTTTTCTGGAATACATAAAAGATGTCAACCAGCAACCCATCTGGCACTGAGCTCTGTCACCTTACTCTGTCTTCCTTCTTCATATCTTCCAGCTGGCTCTGTCCTCATGACTCACCTGATGACCCCCACCTCCTTGATAAACTACAAATTTTGAATTATTTGCATTGTACCCTTTGCACTTTTTCTCATATTCTGGCATCCAGTCCTTACTCAACACACAGTGGCCATGGATATGAGAGACTCCACATTCTGCCACTCTAGTCTCAGGGACTCAATTCACCAGGCAGACCAAAAAAAGGAGGCGGGTACCTGACATCTATTCCCCAGCCCCTGCATTGACTTCATTTCAGGTGAAAATCAAGACATATTTCATTTTTCCTGTGCTTCTTGCAAGCTTTTTCATGTAACTCGATCTTGTAAGGGAACAACACACACACATCTGTACAGCCCCAGGCATTTTGTGTCCTTATCTAAAATTAGTACAGTTGCTGTTATGCTATTTTTGGAAATGCAGGACAACCCTCACTCCTCATACCTCTCAGCTCAGCCAGTTGAGTAGCAGGTGCAATAGGGAGTACGTAGGTTCAACACCAAACCCTAGAGCCACCAAGCTGCTCCTTCCACTCCAGTTTACAGCATGGCTTGCAAGTGTGTGATTAGGTGGGTGCAAACGCCAATAGAAAGGAGACACACAATATGGATGTGAAGATGTACATGAGAGAGCAAAACCTTCCAGAAAGATGGTGTCTTAGATCCTGTTCCCTAGAAAGAGAGCCTGAGATGAGGATTCTTGGCACATGAAGAGCAGCACTCAGGAGAAATCTGTCACGGGATGAGAAAAGCAGATTTGGGCAGGGAAAGAAGGTAAGCAAATATGAGCTCACAAGTAGTTTCAGGTGAAGCCTACTCTCAGCCTGCTCCTACAGACAGTTCTAAGGTTTAAATGGCACTAGGATCAGTCTGTCACTGGCTGAAAGCTGCCTCAAGAGAAGGGCACAACCTACATGCATTTCTAGATGGCGCAGCAGATCATGGAAGCCTAAGACACCTCTCAGGAGAAGGCGGAAGCTGTGAGCCAATAGCAGCAAACACAACAACTGAGAGATGGGACCCCATCCAGGTTAAAGGCATTTGTGTGGGGCACCAGCCCTGGTGGGAAAATAACAGAAACATTAGAGTGATAAAAAAAAAAAAAAGGCTATAGAATGCTTAGGATTCAGTGATCATATCTTATACATTTGTTAAATTCTCCTTAGACAAAATAGATGCTCAATAAATAAACTTATTAGAAATTTCTTTGGAATGAAGTGAGCTGGAAGAAGAAATAATTATTAATCTCAAAGTGGGGACATCTGAGTTAATAGAAAATAAAGATTTTTGATTTTCAAAGAAATGAAAAATTATACCTAACCAAGTGGTAGGATTCTGTCTTGTTTTACCTTCTTGATCCCTCAGCACTAGATAAACTGTGTTTTAAGGATGAAAGTTCTTGGACTTGGTATAAAAAAGAGGAGAGCTCTAATCTCATCTTGGTCACCTACCAGTTTTATCTCAGTCAATTAATCTGAAATGAATAGAATCTCAGTTCATTCAACTCCAAAATGGATATTATGATGAATGTCTCACCTAACTCATGGTGTTCTTCTAAGGCTCAAATGTGCTAATGCATTGGAAAGGAAAGCTGTGTCTTTTGAATGCAAGTGACAAACCCCAACCCCAAGGGCTCAGGGGAAAGAGTGACCATATTGTCACCCTGAGAAAGCTGTGCAAGGCATGAAATCAGCTGCCCTCATGGGCTGGCATCAGCCACTTGCAGGCCATGAGGATTTCTTCTCATTATATCTTGTCTCTCTCTTTCTCTTCCTTTGTCAACTTCGTTCTCGTGGACTGGACTGCCTTTCTTATGAGACTGGAAATATGACAGAGAAGAGCTTTGAATTTTATCACCTGAGACGGTAGAACCTTTTTCCTTTGGTTCTCTCTAGAAAAAAATAAAAATGCTGACTGGGACTTTCTATTGCATGGATTATAAACCTTATGAAAGGGCTGTCAGTAGGGTACAGTGTTTAGCAGCCACTCTATAACTTTCAACTAAAATCAGGAAAATACAGTTTCCCGAAGGGAGGGCGGGCCCCAGGAGAAAAGAAGATTTGAGGAAGACGAAGATGTATATCTAGTAAGATACTAGACATGATGTTAGAAGATAGAAGCTCGAGTGCCTTTTTTATGCACCGTGTGCTTGAGCACATCAACAAATCTACCTGAACATTTTTTTCATCGATAAAATGGGAATGTTAATATATATTTCATCAGGATGTTTGAAGACTAAAATAGATAATTTATGGGTGACGACGTTTTGTAAAATGTAATGTGCTTTCAAAATTATAATGAGATGTATTATGAATTATTATGAATTAAGTGCAGAGCACTTCCCAGGCATATATGCATTTTAGATTAGTTTTCTTTTTTTGAAGATGCACTAAAAAATTTTTATATTAGCAAACTGAATCCAACAACATAAAAAAGATTACAAACCATGACCAAGTGAGATTGTGCCACAAATACGTAGTTTGTTTAACATCTTAACTATTAAATAATTAATATTAATGTATATGGATTTAACAACCACTTTCAAAAGTTTCCTCATGTCCGTGTGTGTGTTTGTGTGTGTGTGTGTGTGTGTGTGTGTTGTTGTTGTAGAACACTTGATATGGATTCGTTTATTATCTTGACTGTGGTGAGGGTATCATGGGTGTATGCTTATGTCCAAACTCAAATTTTCTACATTAAATATGTGCTTTTTGTGTGTGTGTCAATCATACCCAATATAGTTATTAAAAATAATTAATAAAATGCACCATATTAATAAAACAAAAGAAAATCAAGACATGATACTATCAATTGATGCATGCCCCCAAAATCACTTGACTAAATCCACCAACCATTTAGTTTTTTAAATGGAAAAAAAAGAAAATGTTTAATGGCTATCTGTTCAAAGCTTGCCACTGAATCTGCCACACCATGGGAAAATAAAGACACACACTCCAAAGAAACAGCCTCGTCTAAAGGTGGCACTGTCTTCAATCAGTTGCATCTTTAGAATGGTTGTTCTCTGTAGCGAGAGACATGAGGTACTGTTTAGAGAGGTGTCAGTTTTATAGAGTTTTCTCCTTTCATTCTGAGAAATCGAAAGTGATCCCAGCATAAAGCATTTGCAGCTGTGTTGGGAAATGAGCTAGTCACGCCTCGGCAATTTATGGCCAATTTTCCATTAATAAGAGAGAATGGAGTGTGGTTCAATCACTTTACAATCCAAACACTTTTTTCTGAAGAATGGGGGAGAGACAGTACAATAGTTCTCTTCTGTTTCTGTGAAGGCGTTAATTCAATGTTGTGCATTTTTGAAGAAAAACATTTAGATGGCTTTGAGTGGTAGGAATCTTAAATTTTAAAGGAAAATACTCATAAAGCCATGCATTAAAAGTACCCCCTGGGCTGCACATGTGAGAGACGGGCCTGGGGGCCGTGACCACAGTTCAGGTAAGAGGAAAGATGGGACAGAAAAGAGAAACAGTGCAAGGTGCACTGGAGGTTTCAGGGCATCAGTCCAAGGCAGGGGTCTCAGCTAAGTGGTGAATTTCTATAGCAGGGGCCAAGAACCACAGGTAAGTTGAAGGTCTACGTGAAGCAGAGCTGGGAATCAAAATAGGAAATGGAGGTTAGAACACAGAAGGTGCCAAAAACCCAGGATGGCCAATTTGTAAAGTACAAGGCAAATGGAAACTTAAGATGAACCAGAGTAGGAGGATGAAATCACCAGTCAAACTCTCTGGCTCACAAAGAGGACAGCAAAAGGTTGGTTGCAGGGAAGGACCATGTGTATAAACATAAGGGTGGAAATGACTGAACAGTCTGAAGAGGCAGAGACCAAATTAGATTTCCCAAAATACTGGAAGATTTCTTGTGTAATTTCCAATTTATCAACTCACGAGATCAATTGTCTCAGTTCTTTCTAAACAACATCCTGGTAGGTGCTTGTCTTAGTTTAGGGTCCCTCCAATGAAGACCTAGAGTCAAGGGTTTAAGTGCAAGTTGTTTGTTTAGAAGGTGACCCATGAGAAAATGAGGAAGGGAAGCAGAAGGAAAGGGAACCAATAAAGGGGCGATTAATGAACGGGTGACATCTGTGGGCAGTGGGGTACTGATTAGAATCTGTTTCAAAACCGTCCCACTGAAGTAGAAGAAAGCTGGAGTATTCATCTATCAACACCCATCCCTCATGAATTTCATTCATTGAAGGTTGCTCCTGGGGGCGCCAGCTCCCCAGCACTTTCAGACCTCCCTCAGATAGAGAGACATAGGTGCTTGAGGGAGAAAGACACCAAAGCTGCAGGTGATGTCCAAATTGGGCCAAGGAGCCAATGCATGGCACGGCCAGCATCTGCTGCAATGCCACAAACCTCCTCACCCACCAGCCAAAGGCTTCTAGCAAGACCACGCACTTCTCTTCTCCCTTGATAATGTGTGTGCTTACCAAGAGAGAACTGGGTTTATTACCAAAGTATTAGTTACAACTGTTATTGCAATTATGTAATCAAATTAATCTTATGTAAATTATATTTATACAAATTGATGAAATATGAGTGCACAAAGAGATGTTTCAATGAAAAATAAGTTGAATGCTTCAAAATGTCTTGATATAAGCAAGCCAAGAAAGACAGTTTGTTGAATTAGCCATGGTTGAGAAAACTGCAAAGGTGTTGGGGAGCTATTGCAACAATTGAGGAAGATTATTCCATCAGATTGCTTTCAAAGTCACTTTAATTCTTGCTCCAATGTAAAGAAACTGAAGTTGGAAATCTTAGGGGACGCATTAAGAATGTGATTTATTATGAGAGACAACATATAACGCCAATTAAGAGACCCAGAGACAGAGAAAAGACCTTAGCTTTACATCAAAAATTGGCAAATGAATGTCAATTTATATGTTTTAAGTTAAAATAAAAATGCTTAAGGCATATATAAATCATTTTTTATGAGTCCTTGATTTAAATGATTTGTTTTCAATTAATCAACCCACTACTAGCCTTGCGTGTATTGCCTGAGACTTGCTTCAACTCCAGTCTGTAGAAAACCCTCTGAGACCACAGCACAATTCCTCATACAAGGCTGGCTGCCGGGACTGTTTTACTGTAAGCTTTCCAGGACAATTAAAATACAAAGAAAAGGTGCACTTCCAGGGCACCTTGAAAATTGGGAATAAGGGTCGAAAAGTTAAGGTTTCATGCTGGGAGCTGTTTAGCCCAATCACAAAGGACAAGAGAAAAGAAAAGCTAGCAAAATTAAAGACTTAGGAAGGTAAATACTCAAATTTAGCAGCTGCATCTGCATTAAGGAACACAGCCACACAGCTTCCAGGATGAAAAAGGAAAGACCTGACAATCGAACTTTTAACTAATTCCCAGAATAAGAAAATCATCGAATTCTTAGAGACATAAGATTGCTGATGCTTAAACTCCAGAGACTGCCTCAAGTCCCATCTTCTTGTCATTGAATGGCAAAATCAGTTTATGTTATTCTGTGGCTACTTGAAAACTCATCACTCTAGAGAGATTCATTATGTCGCTCTTCAGGTTGGCAAGATTTGAAACACTGAGGTTGGATACCTGGCTTTGTAGCTCAACACAACAAACATGCTGGCTTACTATAGATATGTTCTATTACCCTGGGAATATTCTAGAACATCAAAGTAAGCCTAAAAGATTTTGTTTTTTATAACAACTCAAAATTTCAAGACAACAAGTTAACCATATTGTGGCCTCTCTTTCTCTCAGAACTTAGGTCATCAATGAAATGATAAGTTAACAGTATGTTATATTTCCAAGCTTGTGTGCATAAAGAACAAAATTTCCAGTGAAAATGAACAGTTAATTTTATGTATTCCCTCATTTTGTTCCAGAAATAATTAAAGCCAGCCTATAAAGCATCATAAAATGCAGCAAGAAAATGGAAACATCTGTGATTTAATTTCCCAAAAATATCAAAGAACCTACAGGATTTGGGTTTAAATATCACTTAACCTTCTTTGAGCCAGAAAATTGAAACACAGCTTCTTTTTCCTTTTAGTGGTATACACCTGCCCCTAATGCTGTGAAGCACAGGGCAAAAGTACAAATAGAAGCTTCCCAACCCGGGCTGGTGGCCGGCCCCCTTCACGTGGCACCCGTCACTGTGAAAGGCCTTGCACGCGCTGGTGTGAACCCCCAGCCTGCATGACCAGACTGTTTTCCTTACTACCCCCAACAGCCACCCTTCGGCCACCCCTTGGCCCTGGGTGCTCTGACTGGTGGTGAGTCTACATTCAGAGGATGGACCAGATGGGATCGGGTCAGTTTCAGCAGAGGATCCTGGAGTCCCGGTGTGGTCAGCAGAATAACGGCCTCCCCAAAATGACCACACACTAATCCTTAGAACTTGTACATGTGTCATGTTACATGACAAGGGGGAATTAAGGTTGCAGGTAGAATTGTTTGCTAATCAACTGACTTTAAAATAGATTGTCCTTGGGCCCGCCTGGTGGCGCACTCGGTAGAGTGCAGAGCTTGGGAGCGCGGCAGTGCTCCTGCCGAGGGTTCGGATCCCATATAGAGACCGGTCCGCTCACTGGTTGAGCACGGTGCAGGCGTGACACCGAGGGTTGCGATCCCGTTACCGGTTGCGATCCCGTTACCGGTCACGAAAAAAGACAAAAAGGAAAAAAAAAAAAAAATAGATTGTCCTGGATTGTTCAGGTAGGCCAATATCATAATAAGTGGTTTTAAAAGTGGAAGAGGGAGACAGAAGAGTAAGAGATTGATGTGATGGGAGAAAGTCTGGACTGGCCATTGCTGGCTTTAAAGATGGAAAAGGGGTGGTGAGGAATTCAGGCTGCCTCTAGAAGCTGGAAAAGCAAGAAAATAGATCCCGCTAGAGCCTCCAGAAAGGATCCCAGACCTGACAATACCTTGGTTTTAGCCCAGTAAGACCTATTTCAGACTTCTGACTCACAGAACTGTAAGATAATCAATTGGTGCTGTTTCAAGTTTCTGAGATTATGATACTTTGTTATAGCAGTGTTGGGAAAATAGGATAGTTTAATCAGGTCCCCTCTCCTTAGGTCAGGTTGCAGCACATTCTTTGTAAATAAGTTGTGTGTGGGTGTAGTTAGTGCCCATGGGCTGTGCCGCGGCTTGGCTGGCATCTGCCTGGGGTGTCCGCCTCTCGTGGCCATGCTCTTGAACCTACGGCTTCCAAGGACCTGTTTGCTGGTTACTTAGCTCATAGACCTGAATGTGAAGGGTCTGGGGACCCCACCTAGCATGTGAAGGGTTTGTGGCCAAGTCTGTGAATGGGCTTGAGGGGTCTGTGAGCTCCAGACCCAGCCCTAGCTCAACAATGGCCTAGTTGGCAGGATTACGGGCAGGTAAAAGAGCCCGACAATTGGCTACGTCAGCAGGATTCCAACATTAGCTGAGCCCGACAAGCAGCAATAGGAAACAAATACACCTGGGTGTCTGCTGCTTGGGGTCCAATGGGGTGTGCAGGCTCTGAGTGGGCACATCTCTTTGCCCTGCAGACTCATTGTCCTGGGGCAAAGGGTGTGGCTGCAGGCGAAATGGTCTGAGTTGGGGGGGAAAGAGGTGGGGTGCACAGGCCTGGTTGCCTGGGTCTAAAGAAGGTAGGTATGGCTGCAGCTGACTGTAACAGAAAAAAGCTGCAAGGAAAGAAGAAAGCCAGTTTCTCATATCTGAAAGAACACTGTTCATATTTGAAATGACTCAGTTGTAAGATTTGAATCAATATGTAAAGAACTATTTAATTTTGTTACTGTTTTTGTTCCCAACAGTGTCCCTAACAGAGGCATCAAGAATGTAGCAGTTATAATAAACTCAAATTTAGACTCTTTCATGGGTAAATCACATTCTGGCAAAAAATACAGAATTAGAGAAGTGTTATTTAGGACAACCAGTGATGAAATCGTTAGTCTATAGCTTAGTGGTTTCCAAAGTCTGTCCCCGAACCAACAATGTCCACATCACTTGGGAACCTGTTAACATGTTAGAAATACAGAATTTCAGGCCCCGTTCCATCCCTACTAGATTAAAAACTCTGGGGTAGAACACAGCAGTCTGTGTTTAACAGACTCTCTAGGGGATTAGAATGTGTGTTAACATTTGAGCACCACTGGTCCAGATGAATGGTCTTTTCCTGAGATTTATGAATTGACACAGGTGGAAGAGTTGGGGACAGGGTGGTGAGGAGTTGGGTTTGTGACCTCATGCCACCTATGTTTTTCTAAGGAGTTGGTCTAAAGCTCTCATTAGATTCTCAAGTGAGTTTGTGATACAGAAAAAAAAAGTACCCACAAAAACAACAGAACAGTTAACAACGACTACAAGCCCAAGGACAAGGAATAGCAATCGATCTAGGCAATCAGGAACCTCTCTTTGTCTGAAAGTGATTCTGATGTGCCCTGAAAGAGCAGGTCTGAGTGCCAAATTATAATAGCCTATGGCAATTGATTGCATGAAAGTCCCCAGTTATTAGCTTCCCTGCATCCTGTAAATGGAAGATCAGTGATAACATGAACTCTGCTTTTCTAGTCTATCCAACCCTTCTAGAAGGATGACCTCCCAGTTTGGCAACCAGGCCCACCTTCCACTCCATGTGATTCATCGCTATATCATATCTCCGTGGCCACAGGAATGAACGTGTGATTTCCAAAAATAGCACTCTATCTCTTTGGTCAAAGTGATTGGCCAAGGGATTTCTCTTGACCCAAAATGGGCCAACAGAGTCATTTCCTAGGATTTTGTATGCACACACTTGGAGACAAGAAGTCTTTCCTCTGAAGTCACTGAGCTGAGTTGAGATGAGCCTGTACCTGTGTTTAATGCTCTTGCTATTTTCCCATCACATGGAGGAAACCACATGTATTAGGAGAGACTTAGGCCACAAGAAAGAGATACAGAGATTGCTAGTGGATGCATTCCCATCCCTGGAGAAAGAGAGAGAGTGTTGTAGACTGGTATGAGTTAGCAAGTACATGCAGGTGTGTATCCACCTCCACAATCGGGATATGGAATAGCTCCATCACCCCAAGAGAGTCCTCCACACCGCTCTGTAGTCAGCTCTTCCTAGGCCTTGGCAGCCATTGATAACATTTTCTGTCTGTGTGGTTTGCCTTTTGCAAAATGTCATGTAAATAGAATCATATAATATGTGGTATTTTGAGTCTCATTTCTTTCACTCAGTGCAATACATTTGCAATTCTTCCATGTTGTTGTGTGTGTCACCAGTTCCTTGCTTCCCATATCTGAGCAGTGTTCCACTGTACAGATGTACCAAGGTTTGTTCACCCATTCCCATATTCAGGGGCATTTGGTTTGTTTCCAGTCTGAAGTGATTATTTATAAAACTACAGTAAACATGTGCATTAATAGGTTTTTATCTCATTTGGATAAATGCCTAGGAGTGGGATTGCTGGGTCATGTGGTAAAGATATGTTTCACTTTATAAGAAACTGCCAGACTATTTTCCAAAGTGACTACCATTTTGCATTTCGACGAGCAATGCATGAGAGTTCCTATTTATTCACCCAGAAGTTCTTAAGGCCAGCACAACCCCTTGACCTCCACTTGAATGAACTAATACATTTTAACGTGTTCAGTCTCTGTCACTTCTGGCCAAAAATATCTTGACTGATATAAGAAGTTTGTATCTAATACAGCCCTCATCCCCTGTATAATTTATTCTTTCTCTGTATTCACTCTGTTATTCCCAGTGAGATTTGTTGGATATCTACATAGAAGATACCATTCTAGGAACCATACCAGAATAAATTTTTTTAAAGTTTTTATTTTGCCTTCAGGGATTCTAAAATCTGATATCATTGCCATGGAAGATGTAGGACAAGGTCTCTCATAGTGGCTAAGGTGGAGTATCCCAGTGGTTCCTTGAGCCTCCCTTTATATAACATTCACAATAAGGTCATCCACAATAAGGTCATATGCCTATGACTCTGGGAAGGAAATACCTAACCATCCTCCAGAGACATGTGATTCATATTTGCTTTGGGTGATGCGGACCATTTCCATGGTTAGAATCTGGTATCTCATATATTTTACGTGAGAATAAACTTTGGGAACATTAGAAATTTTCAGCAGAAACATATTTTAGCCAAAATCGTTCCAATGGCCTCAATGAAATTAAACACCATTTGCTCCTAAGCAGGCTTGTTCATAGAGGATTACTTTTGCACAAAATCTGAGGTGGAGCGTCATCTTCCTAGAAACCATTTCCCACCAAGACACCCGGAAGTCGTGCCACAGATGAGACCCCCTGCCCATGGGTAAAACTGGGCAAAAGGCAGGTCTCTTTGAGCCATGGTGTGTGTTTATAGCAGAACCAGCAGAACATTATTTTGACAACTGCTCATTAATATCACAACTTGATACAAATCTCCTACACAATGCACTGGGAAGCATCAGTATTCTTTCTTAGGAAGTAAAATGTCCAGTTGCTTCTTATTCTCTCTGCAGTTTTAGCAGACGAAGAAGAAAATTAACTGCCTGGTCATTCTCCCCATCTTATTGCCCATGAGCACCATAACCTGTATCTGAGGCTATTAGTAGGTTTTATATAAATTTGATATGAAAGATCCTCCTCATATAGAATCCTATTTCAATGCCTGTCCAAATTTTAGGTTAGTTGAGAATATTTTGAAAAGTGCACTATGCATTAACAAAACTAATAAAATATTTCTTCACTGCCAAAAACTAGCACTGTTCAGTGTGGGTACTTTACTTGCTGTCCTAATGGAAACAGAGGGTTAGGCTGGGTCATTGCTCAATGTCCATTCCAGTGACATTAATCTCTGGAAATGAAGACAGTGAAAATAACCAAGGGTGTTTAGTCTAGTTCTGTTGTAATGTAGAGAATTGTCCATTTCACACAAACCTACGAAATGATAAACAACATCGTTTAAATTAGAAAGGCTTTCTGAGAAGATTAACAGTGATCTTAACTTTGAGGGAATAAAAAAAAGGCATTGAGATTATATATATAATCTGACATTTGTGTGTGTGTGTATATATATGTGTGTGTGTGTGTGTGTGTGTGTGTGTATGTATATACTGACATTTCTTAACTATACATCACCAAAGAGTCGTCTGATGTGGACAGTAGGGAAGCATTTACAGCATAAACATCTGTAATTGATCATACTAGGAGAACCTACCAAGGAAAGTCTATGAAAGTGAAGTATGCTGGTGGAGAAGTAGGGAGAACCATCTGAAATGAGAATTCAGTGTCACTGAAGTTTGCTAGATGACGTGTGACACTTACCTCCCCCTCTGAAGTCCTAAGGAGAACAGTGTTCAAGCCCAGCAGAGCAGGCGGTTTTCCCCCATGAAGACAATTGGTTACTTCTTTTTCTCCTTCTGGCTGGCAATGACTAGTGAACCTTTAAATATGTAGCATCTCTCTTCTACCAGAATAGAGGTGCTCACCCGTTTTAGAAGATAAATAAAAAAGAATACCTCTACATCTCTCAGATTTAACAATGTTTCAAAGAGCCAACAGTATTATGGGGCTGGCCAGTTAGCTCAGTTAATTAGAGTGCAGCTTTATAATACCGAGGTCACAGGTTCGAGGTGTGTTTGTATAGAGCATGTGTGTATGTGTGTTTGTGTATGTTTGCATGTGTCTATAAATTTCCCAGTTTATGGACTCATAGAAAATGCTGATAGTACAGATTTGAACAGAAAACTCACATGAGAGCAGAACAATACACAAAAATTTTCATGGCAGACTATAACTTTTTCTATGCAGAGCTCAAAGCAAGCCAGAAAGCTTCTAGGTTAACTCTTCGAGCAAGGGAAAGTATACATATATTTTTTTAGTCTACTCTCTCACTGAGGTTACAGTCTTTACAAATCCTGGTTTGTATAATGGTCTGTCTCATTTCCAACTTTGTGCTAGTTATTGGTCTAAGGCCTTGAGAATCATGTCCCATTTAAACCTCCCCAGAGGAAGCCACAGTATCCCCTCCTTTGTGTGAATTACGCTTGTTTTCAGTTTTCTAGTTCTGTCCCTTTCCTGTAAACTCGCCATGCATTTTAGAAAGTGTCTTTATATATATATATATATATAATTTATTTATTTATATATTAGTAATGTATAAATATTGCAGTGATAACCATAGACCCAGCACTGTATTAGGCAATATTCGCATGAGGGAATAAAATATAGGTAGTATATAGTGCCTACTCTCAACAAATTTTCAGCCTGTTATAGTCAAGCTAAGGAGAAAAATATTAAACTTTTGTATCTGGATGATATTTGGAAATATTATAGTTTTCTCTCACTTTATTTCCTCTTCCCTTCTCCCACTCAAGAATTCATTTGAAGATACTAATGATTGAATATACTCAGAGATGTTCATTTAATGTTTTCTCCACTTTATTTCCCCCCTTTCCTTTTCCCATTCAGGTATTCCCAGAGTGAGGTAGAGGAAGGAAGTCCAGTCCAAGGGCATGTTACCAAGTTGGTTCCCAGTGGGGTGGGGAGAGGAGCATTTATCTGCCTGCTTCATTGGCTTTGTGCATGCGTGTGCACCCTTAGGCACGTACATGTGCACATGCGTCTCTGCAGGGGTGTGTGGGGGGTTATGTTTTGCTGGGGGGATGTCTCACATGAAAAATACACAGATGTGACTTGTGTCTCCAAAGACCTAAATCCATTGAGAAGGGAGTTAGAAGAAATAAACAGAGTGATCTGAAGAAACAGGAAGCCCCCCTTTCCAAATGAAGTAAATAAAATATGCTATCTAAGCTTGGAGGGGGAGGGGGAGGTGAACGGGTACAGGAGCATCTGGGAGATAAAACCTTCATTAGATGTGGGGAAGAGGATGACTAAGAAGTTAATAGGGTGAGTAGAGGGCAGTCTAGCCAGATATTTCTCCAACAACATTGAAGCAAGAGCTTTAAAAACTTGGGTTTGGGAAAAAATAGGGAGGAGAAATGGAACCAGGCTGGCATTTACTCTACCTTCTGGTTCTGAGGCACAAGCAGCTTCAGTGTCACTGGCTTTATAACACGTCCTCGTCCTCGTATTACTTCCTGTCTCCTTGTTTCGCTCTTCACCAGACCCCACTCCCGTTCCTTGGGATCGTTTTCCACAATAAACTACCCTGCTCTCAAGCCCTTTCCTCGGGCTCTCTTTCAGGAGGGGAGAGAGGAAACCCAGGCTATGGTGAGCGTACAGGTTGGCATGATCTGAGAAGTGTTCAGACCCACTGTGAAGATGTCTATTCCCGCCTGAACCTCTGCACAAGTCACGCCTTGCTCCTGTTCCATGTGGTTCTGCAAGACTCTACTCAATACGGCAAGTCCCTCCTGAAAGTCAGACTCAACTCCTGCTCTCATTTTTCATCCTTCTTTAAATCTTTACACTGTATTTGATGGTGACGACTGGACAACTCCTTCCTGAAGCTTGGGTCTTCTTTGCTTTCCAGTATGTTCCTTTCCTCCCTTTCTGAACATCCTCCCTCAGCTCTTGGAAATGGGCCCTTGAAGAAGCTAATCTCTCTCTGGACTACCTCTGTCTAGTTCAGTGTCATGAAATCCACTACTGCCTCTTTTGATGAGAGGACTTCAAACCTGATTTCCCTGCAAACCTTGATGTTTCTCCTCAATTCTAACCCCATATGTACATCCATTTGGTGAAAATTCTTATAGATGTTTTATACAAGCTCAATACGTCCAGAACTAAACCAAAAATTCACTCCAAACTGGAAGTGAAAAAACTAAAAATAACAAAAATATGCATATAAGGGGGAAAAGGACAAAAATAAATGGCACATCTAAAGGTCTAATCTTAGCAAAAGACAAGAAGATAAAAGACACGGAGATAGAATAGTCCAGAAGATGGTAACCAGAAGAATGATAACATTTTGAAGAAGGGAGTGGAGAGTTGAGAGAAAAATCATTTTATGATAAAAGGAAAGATGAAAACTTGTGTTTTGATCACATCATATTTTTGTCCTGTGTATTTTCTCTGCTCCGTTTTATGTGTATCAGGAGGCCTGGGGTCTTCCCCGATTTTTCTCATTGATCTTGGTCACACATTAACTCTTTTATTTCTACTTTCTTTAGTCTCACAGTGACTTCTTCAGGAAAATGTCATCAACTTCCAACAAAGCATTTCTTTTTTCTCCCGAAGCCAAACTTATTACTTATGCAAACAAAACAGAAAAAAAAAATACGTATGCATAAAATAGAATCAAAAAGAAAAATAATAAATATTAAAATATACAACATATAAAAATAATCACCAAAACTCCCAACTGGAAACTTAAAAGAATCAAATCTTCTAAAACCATTCCTTATTCTCCAGAAATGACTTAAATGTTTGCTTTGTATTATTTTAATACTTGAGATGTACCTAAGAAAAATACCATTCTTTAAATGTTTTAACCAGATGCATTAGGCTGATGATTGGAAGAAGCAGATCTACAAATTCATGTGAAGAGACCAACATCACAGAGAAGATATTTTATTTTCTTTTTAAATCCTGGAAGCCTCCTTCTCTGTTTAGAAGTTTGAAAGCAGCCACCTTCCTAATAGCCTGTTTTGCTTGTCACCCACCTTTGCACCATTAGAAGCTTGTTAATTGCTGTCTTGGTAACAAAGGAAAACAACACCATTGTGCTAATAAAAGATTGTGTGAATTGCTTCCCTTCCGAAATGCAATAATTTTAATTGACTTTATTTTCTTCCAAAAGGAAATAGAGATGCGCAATCATGGTGAGGTCTGCCCTCATTATGGAGATGGCGTCACAAATTTCAGATAAAAATTGAAGTCTGGTAAACATCTATCTTGCACCTTCCCAGCCTGCAACATATGCGGAATTGGTGTGTATGTTTCTCTTATTCCTCTTCTCGCTCAGCTTCCCCTCCTGGGACCCAATAACAGAATTGGGAGCAGGTAAAAAGCAGCACATTATTCTGTAGCTTTATCCCAGCTGCACTTTGGAAAACAGATTTGCAGGCTCTGAACCAACAGGCAATAAGTCACTCAGCCCATTTTCTCAGAATTACCGCTGCACTATTACTGTTCGCGTCCCGATAACTCTATAACCACGGACGGTAACAAATATGCAGGCACATTTTCTTTTCTGCACTCAGAAAGCTGTACCTTCATGAATATCTCTTCCTTAGCTATTTCCTAATCCAATTTTTTCATGTCAGAGCTAGGAATTTGTGTGACAGGGTATTTTGTGCATTTCCATACGGCAGGGTTCAGCCACAATTGTGTTGTTTCTATGCAGTTTTGAGTTATAGTTTCACAGGTTAAATCTGTGATAATTAGCTGGATTCTCAGGTCTGGGAGTGTCTGTATTAATGAGAGTCCCAGATTACAAAAGAAGGCTGAGGGAAAAGTATCAGTGGTGAGTATTTTGTACATTCTTGTTTCGGGCTGTTGGAGGAGTTACACGATAAAAATTCCACTCATTTATCCACTCAATAAATATTTATTGTACACCAATTCTAATTTATTTCTTACAGATCTGGAGGCTGAGAAGTCCAGGGTTGAGGGGATATATCTGGTGAGGGTCTTCTTACTGGTTAAGACTCTCTGCAGAGTCTCAAGGCAGTGCAGGGCATCACATGGCAAGAAAGCAAAAGTGTTCATGCGTTAGCACAGGTCTCCCTTCCTCATCCTATAAAGCCACCAGCTCCACCTCCATGATAATCATTGATCCATTCATGAGGAAAGAGCCCTCACTATTCAACCACCTCTTAATGGCCCCGCCTCTCAATTTTTCCATATTGGGGATTAAGTTTCAACATGAGTTTTTCAGGGGACATTCAAACCATAGCAGGAAGTAAGATTAAAACTATCCAATTAAGTAAATGCATTTACAAAGTAAGTCCAGGCAATGGTGCTACAGAGAAAATCAAACAGCTATCATGATAGAAAGTGATTCAGGGGGGGGTGGACAGAGCTGCTCAAAAGGAAGGGGCCAGTCAAGGATTCTCTGAGGACATGACATTCAAGCTGCTATGTGGTTTTAGAACATGGTCTCCCAATTTTATGATACTCCTCCCAACAAGAGGCGGAGTCTATGTCCCTACTCTTTGAATTTGGGATCCCTGACTGCTTGACAAATAGAAAATGGCAGAGATGATGCTATGCCAATTCTAGGGCTCAGAGCTTATGAACTGGCAACTCATACCTCCTGTCTCTGGGAGGTCTCATCCTCTTGGAACCTGGCTAAGAGAAAGCCCAAGCAGCACCTTCTGCCTTTTATAGGTCCGCCATACACTGTGATATCCTGGCACATGTCACTTCTAAAAGTAGAGATCACCTCTATTATTGTGCCATAGACCCTACCTAACCAGAAATTCCACTTATCAGGACTGTGTTGAAGTGTAGCTGCTAAGACTTAATCCTGACTTCTGGGCCATTTGTTATACATGTGGCATCAACAGGTCAAAATATTTGTGGTCTGTATAAATCCATTATTTTGTGCATAGGAAAAGGACACCATAACCATGCTACCACTGGGATGTAAACTTTGAGTTGCAGGAAAGCAATAGGTCAGCATAAGAAATATCTTCAGGTCATGCAAGCACTTGAGAAGCTTTCAGATGTATGGGCCCCTGTTGACATCTGTGCATTTTTCCCGCAATATATCTGTGCTTGTCCCTGAGATAAAACAAAGAGAAGTCAAACCCAGCTGCCTCTCCTTCTTGAGATGTCAGAAGTTGAATGCTTTGTCAGGATTTTAAATGGTGACTCCTGATTCCTTTTCATTTCTAGGATGAGCTGATTAAGTCATTTTGCTTCATGAGCAATGAAGGGTTTAGGGTTGATTTTTCTCCAGGCGACAGTTAACTCTGGTGAAAAGACATCACGAAAATATTGATGGAGAACAGCAATATTAATCCATCAGCCATTATTTATTAGTGATGTGTTGTGTAACAAATACAACTCATAAATGGAATGACATGCAATGTCATTAATCATTCACCATTTATAATGAAGGCCCATAGAACTTCATTTGGACATTTTCTTCTCACAATCTGCTTATTACAAGCTCAGCTGTAGTTGCCTTTTCTGTTCTATGACAAATCCCCTTTCCGTCCTTATTTCTTAATTACTGATACTCCTTTACATTTCTAAGGGAAGTAACTGTTCTCTGTCTGTTGCTATGGCTTTGCAGCCCAAAGTAATTGCTCCCTCTTTGCTGAGAGTAACCTAGTATTTCTTTCTTTTTTCTTTTCTTTTCCTTTTTTTCTAGGCAATCCTAAATGAATTAAGTTAATCAAAGAGCCCATTCCATTTTGCCACTGATTTGTCTAAAAGTAGACAATGTAACTAGTTCTGGTCAACAAGATGGAAGAAGAATCCTTCTGAGGCATTTGGATAAGATCTTTGACCCCAGAGAGTAGATGCTAGGTAAAGAAAGCCTTCTTGATGCCCCCTTGCTTCCTGCTTGAGACACTGTCATGTGACAATGTGACTTTTGGAGCTCAGGCAACCATGTTGGCAATATGAGGACAGACATGTCTCATTCTGAGACTACAGGAAGGAAAGTGCCAAGCTATTAAAGCTATCCAATGTTTTCCAACCAACCCTGAGACTGCCTGAGAACAGGATTCTTATTAAGTAATAACTCCTTTCATGGATTTAACCCATATTTTTTAGGACATTTGGATGAATGAGTATTTAGCAAATTGGGGGAGAGAAGGGGAAAGCAGGACCTTCCTAACACTCGTGGGACCCAGGGCAGGGTAGACACAATGACCCACACACTATATACTCAGTGTTTAAATTAACCTGCAAACTGCTAAATAAAATGTGTTCTGTCCTCATACTTGGAAAATATTATGCCTTCATAACCACCTGAAGAGCTAAGTTGTAATTTTGAATGTTCTGTCTCCTTTTGGAGCACCACAGTGGAACATGGTGGTCCAAGGAGAGCCTCCTTCAGTCCCAGATCCATGGCCTGGCCCTCTTCTCTTTCCTTTCCCCAGCTCTATCCTACCTGTAAGGTATCTTGAGGGAATACACTAGGACACTTTAGTCTGCAAGTTCAAGTTACATCCATATCCTCGCATACCTCCAAAGTACACGGCCAGGGAGAAGGCACATATGGGCTCTGAAAGCAAATCGTGGTCTTTTGGAAAGAATGTAATTATTTTGTAATATGCATAAAGGTAAGATATTTTTAACCTGTAATTTAAAAAGCAATCCCCCCACAATTGAAAACGGTGTAGCCACTGTACAAAATAGTTTGATATACCCTGAAGAACTGAAAACAGGGACTCAAACAAATACTTATACATCAGTATTATTCACAATAGTCAAAAGGTGGAAACAACCCATGTATCCATTGATGGATAAATGGATAATCAAAATGTGGTACATACATACAATGGAATAGTATTCAGCCTTTAAAAGGAATGAAATTCTGATACATGACACAACATGACGAACCTTGAAAACATTATGCTAAGTTAAGTCAGACACAAAAGGACCTATAGTGCATATGATTCCACTTACATGAGATGCCTAGAATAGGCAAAGACATAGGGACAAAAAATATGAGAGAGGCCACCAGGGGCTGGGGGATTGGTGAATGGGCAGTTATTGCCTAATGGTTACATAATTTCTGTCTGGGGTAATGAAAAAACTCTGGAAAAAGAGAGTGGTGATGGTTATCCAACACTATGATTTATACTTATCACACTGAATTGTACATTTTAAAATGTTTAAAACACTAAGTTTTATGTCCTGCATATTCAGCACAACTAGAAGAGCCCCTCACATTTTACCAGCTTCAGGCCACACGAGATTTTTCCCAGTTTGCCAATCATTCAATCTTGTCACACAATTATGGAGCATTTAGGAAGCACAAGGCACCATGGGAGGTCAAGGAAAACAGGCAGTACCCTGAAGGCACAGCCCCCTCCTGCCCCTCACTTCCTCCCCGAAGAGTGTCAATGGGAGTGGAATTGTTTTAGTCTTTTTGAATGAGTTTAGCATAATGCTTAACCTCAAAGAGTTGTGCTCTATGTCAAAGGGCAGCCTGTGTGAGAATAACCCTAACACAAAGCCATATGGGAGATTTAGTAGCATAATGTGCGTAACGCACTTAGCACGGGCCTGGCAAGTACCAGACACCACAAATATGGCTGCGAGTCACAGCACCACCAGCTGCACCCACTTCCTGCTTCCTGGGAGGTTTATAACAAAATCTATGAGAGTACAGACTAATGCATTTTAAAATCTGTTGTTAAATAATTTGCTGATTGCATGCTCAGTGTTTGAGGGAAAACCAAAGAAAGAAAATGTTATTCCCAATCCTCTAAAAGTTCTAAACTGGAAATAACACAGACTTAGGAACCAGTCAGTCTTTGGTCTACTTCAGTCTGGGTTTCCCCAGAAGATTTCTTAAGGCAACAGCATTGACTTGCAGGTGATCCTAGGACACAAAACTTGAAAAAGGGAGTGAGACCGGGAAGGGAAGGAAGCCAACGCTGGGTGATTTATGAGCGGGTCACCATTATGGGTGTCAGGGCTCAGCTTCCCTCAGGACCTCGGGGAGATGGCATGGAACACACCTCAGTATGGCCCGCCTGCAGGGCTGAAGCTAGTCTATTTATCCCCCAGTTCCCATCCGTCATTGGATGCAGACTGCTCCTGGCGGTATTAACTTAGCACTTCCAACCTTCTCATCTCATGTGCCAAGAGAAAGCCCTCAGGTGGAAAAGGGCAGGTGCCTGCAGACTGATGTCATCAGTGTATGCTGACATGGTAAGGTCCACAGGGCTTTTGGAGGGGCCCTGCCAGTGTTTGTCTGGATACCAACTTGGATAACCTTAGATACAATTAAAAAAACAACAACAACAAAAAACCTTTATATTAGTTTCCTATGGCTGCTGTAATAAAACAGGTGGCTTACAACAACAGAAATGTATTTATATTCCAGTTCTGGAGGCTACAGTCCAAAATCTAGGTGCCAGCCAGCAAGGCCAGGCTCCCCCTGAGACTCTGGGTAGAATCCTTCGTTACTTCTTCCCAGCTTCTGAGCGTGACCAAAACTCCCCGAAATCCCTTAACTTGCAGCTGCTTCTCTTCAATTTCCGCTGCTGTTGTCACATGGCATTTTCCTCTTCTTATAAAGACACCAGACATAATGGATCAGGGTCCACCCTCATGACCTCACCTTACTTGATCACCTCTACAAAGACCCTATTTCCAAGTAATTCACAGGTACCCAGAATTAGTAATATATTATTCAACATAGTTTAGAAGATACAATTCATATATGATTACCTTTTTAGTCTCAATTTTTCATTTGAAAAATGGGGATAATCATTTATATCCTGTAGGTTTGTTTTGAGTGCAGAAAAAAGATCCTAAATTACATGAAACATCACTGAGCCATCTGTGAGGTTCATGTGAAGGCTGCTCTGTGATAAATTCAGGGAACTTTGAAATAAGAGGAATAGGATTGTCCACTAAGTGTCAAACTTTGAACTGAACAGAGGCAGAGCAGAAATATACAAAATCATTCTTTAAAATAAGGCATAGTGGGTGACCTAACTGAAGTGGTCACCTCTCTGGAGACGATCTCAGTTAGAAGTGGTTTGTAGAGTCCTGGAAACAAGAGAAAGAGGCTGACTGCAAAGACCACCTGTTCCCATCCGATGGAGCGCAGGAAAGAGGCCCCAGGCTGGCCTCTGAAGAGTCTTCTGTCTATGCTGAAGCCCCTGAACCCCAGAACCTTGCCCTAACTCCTGGGGGGTGGCTGCCTGTTGCCCCCTTGCTCCGCTGCTGAGTCCACGTCAGTCTTCCTAGGGAGACTACCCCAGCTGTTGCTAAAAATCAGTACACTATTAAATCAGTACACAGGCAATCTGATCTTATGCCTCAGTCCTAGCAACTTGTTTCTCCACCCCTGAGCAATGCATCCCTTCTTCCCCATGCTGACTCTGACACAGCACATCGTGACTTCGGCCAGGCATTCTGGGGAGGAGGGCAGCCAGGCTCTTTCCAGTCAATGTATTCTTGGTTGTTTTCAGATGCACCTGCATTTTTTCTTCATGTCTATTCTGGAGCTTCTTCATCTTCCACGTGCACTTGAATATCCTGGGAAACTTGTTAAAATGAAGATTCTTCTGTCATCAAGATCCAACTTGGTACGTGGTGGGAAGGCAACACTTCTGGGATGGAGTCTGAAAGTCTGTGATTCTAGAAAATTTATTGGTATTGCTGATATTGCTGGGTGTGTATTCCCACTTTGAGAATCATTAGATGTCACTCCTCAAAGTGTGGTTCAGAGACCAACAGCATCGGCATCACCTGGGATCTTGTTAGAAATGCAGACCTTGGGACCCCAGTCAGAACTACTGAATCAGAATCCCCAGGGAGTGGGATGCAGCAATATGTGTTTTAATGAGACCCCCAATTCTTATGCACATGAGAATACTGGCCAACAACTTGTGCTTAACTTGTATTACAGCTTTGGTTCCCTTTTGTCTGCCATGAAGGAAGTAAGACACATATATGACAAATTTGTATTTGCATCGGTGAGCCCAAGGAGCATGCTCATTCTTGAACATCTGACAGACCCTGGGGATTCTTTGTGATCATATCAGATGAGTGAGCCTCCACATGCCAGGAGAAGGAAAGAAGAAGAGGGAGCAATCCCAGAACCGTGCAAACACATGACTCCACACCGGGGAGATGCAGACTTCAATCTGAGATGAACAGCAGGGGAACCAGGAATCCTCACTCACCAGAGCAGGAAAAGAATTGTCCTGAGGATTTGCATAACATGCAGGAAGATTTTTCTTCTATTATTCCTTTTAATGATCTTTCTATGATTGCAAAGTGATGCTTCGTATTCAAAGAATATTTAGAAAATATAGAAACACACAAAGAAAATAAAAATTAGTCACAATCCCAATTCTCAGATATGACCACTTTATACATTTGATGTTTTGGTATATATTCTATATCATATCTAAGATACACACACACAACTATATATATAGTAAAAAAAATTATAAATATAAATATCTATACATACATGTGTACATATATTATATACACATTTTAATATACATATTCATTTATTGTATATATTATACATGCATATATACTGATACTATATACATATACTCATACATGCAACATATACATATGTAATAAGCCTTTTAAATATAAATATAGATATATGTTCATATAAGTACATATATAGCATCATTTATATAAAATATATGCATTATTAAATACATCTATAAATTACATATTTTTGTTTAAATAAAATGTAGGTACATATGTACATACATGTAAAATAGATAAGAAATCTTTTCTGTAAATATAAATGTACAATTTGGTAGCCTACTTTTTTACACTTAGCATTATATTGTACTTCACCCATTTAAGCAGGACATTCATAAAGGGAAAATTTATAATCCCCCAGGTGTCCACTACTAACCATCCCCCATATTTGCCCCACACAACTAGGAGCTATAAGTGTTCTCAGGTTACATGAAGACTCAGCGGAAAGTGAAAAGGTAAAAATCAACTCTTCCTTCCCATGAAGACCAGTGAACCGAGTAATTGCACTATGAGAGCCGCCTCTAATCCCAAAGCGCCGGGTCACTGAGCCCTTCACACCCCAGTCCACAGGCTCACAACCGAATCGGGGCACGGGCTGAGCCAGCCTCTCTAATGCTTTCCTGTATGTTTTGGTTCAGCTACCCCAATTCCTCTCCAGTATTACATACAGTCTAAAAATTCAAAGTAAACAGAAATTAATTTTGAGGGTTTTTTTTTTTTGGAGAATTTCAGATGATCTTGAGCAGAGGATCCACGGTGGTGTCCTAACCAGGGTTAGAAATCATGGTCATAAACCATGGGTAGGCAGACTGTAGGAATGCCCCAGATCTACCACAAAACCTGAAGCTCTCTTTTTTTCCTTGGTCTTTATCATGTCGTCTATGCAGGCAGAGTCTAAAGGATTTGTAACAAAATGATGCAGCCTTTCATTTAGATCCTTTAAAAATAAGTGATTTCACAGAGCTCATTTCCATGTTTATTCTACCGATTCAATTTAGTACAAATTGTAACATAGAGCTCATAATAGGCCCAAACAGTCCAGGGATCGTTTTCATTTTTGGAATAATAAGTCTTTTCTTTTTTTCTCCTCTACTGCTGCAATTATGATAGAATAGAAAATTAGATTTTAATTAATTAGTAGGGATTTCTTTCCTCCAATCACTGGGAATTTTGAGGCTGTAAAACTATTGAGTTGAAAAGTCACAGGGCTTCAAAAATAGCTGGTAAAAACAAATGATTTTTTGGCCTGGTGTTCCAAAGGTAGTTCAAAGCTAGTTTCTCAAGCTAAGATGGAAATCTCACACAGGCACAGACCAGGGTCACTGCGAGCAGAAAAGCTTTTACTAAAGATTAAAATAGATGCAGCATCCGTAGTCCCTCCTAAGACCTCAGAAGGGCAGTTTAGCCACTTTTCTTGTCAGACAAGCTTCTGCCAGCAGACTTACTGCCCAGAGACACCTACTTCTGTCACCAGGATCCAACTCAGAATATGGTAGGAATCCAGTCACAAATGCCATTGCTACGCTGCTCTGCTCTCTCTTCCCAGTCACCCAAAGATCTCTTTTGTCTCAGGGACTGGCATTAGGAGCCTTATTAATTATAGATCAATCTGTAATTTGAAGGTATGAGCCAAGACTGTAGGGGGTCTCATTAACATAAGATTAAAAGCTGACTCGGAGACTAATTATTTTATTTATAAAAATTCAGGCTGGATTTAGGTTTGAGCAAAGCTGTTTCTCAGCAATGTGCACATCTGTAAGGTTTATTTTAAGACACACATGTCATTTTTTTTAGTCTTCCTGTAACTCTACCTCTGTTTAATTTTTTTATTGCTGCTGTTAAATATGCTTACACGTGCTTACATAGACATATATACCAGGACACAGAAAGCAAAATTGATGAAAGGAATTTATATAAAAATATGTTGATTAAACTTAGAAACCTGGTGCAAGCCTGAAAGACACAAGCAAGTTCAAACATTTATGAAATACTAAGTGAGATTTATTTATTAATAATTACTGATATAATTAAGCTAAACAGAGACACCTCTCAATAAATGAATAGTTTTGTTTGCCTGAACCATAAGTCATTAAGAGGAGAATGTAAGGTGCAAAGTCTCTGCTAGCAGCTCCCCAATGTTGGTCTGAAGAAGTCTGCAGATCTCTGACAAGTTTTCACTTATTTTTATCAAAAAGGAATAAAGATGTCTTCAAAAGCTAGATTTAATCAATCAATTTTTCTACCTTTTTTGTGTAGGTTAAAATGAACTTTTTAAAGTTTATTTATTAATACTACTATTTTTTTACATTCTAAGATGTTGCAAAGCAGTTGGGGAGGGGGAAGAGGGGAAGGGTAAAAGAAATAGGGTGAGAGGAGGAGGACGGAGGGGGGCGTGCCTGAGGCCTGTGGCACCCCCCTCATTCCTTCAGGAGAGACCAGGGAGCTCCCAGCGGTGGCTTGGTTAAACTGACCATTCTTTTATGCAATGATGATTGTGGTAGATGTAATTTTATAGTGGTTGCTAACATTGTTGTGCTATGAGATACTGTTTTACTTTATTTTTACGTTCTAGCTTAAGAGAATGAAGTCTGATACACTTAATATGATTTCTATATATTTTTTAAGTAATCCTGATGGTTTGTTATCAGTCAGGAGTGGGTTTGGCTATAAGGAACAGAAAACCCACTTCACTGTGGCATAAACAGTAAAGATTTCTGTCCCTCATCATGTAGCATCTGGAGGTAGATGTATCAGTCAGGAGTGGGTTTGGCTATAAGGAACAGAAAACCCACTTCACTGTGGCATAAACAATAAAGATTTCTGTCCCTCACCATGTAGCATCTGGAGGTAGATAATTACCAGCATTGGTTCAGTTTTCCTCACCAGCCACTGCCACCTTTCTTTTGTTGGTCTCTTGCCTTCATGTATATATTCTTGTGGTCCCAAGAAGGCTACTTTCATTCCAGTCATCACATCTGTGCTAAAAGCCAGAGAAGGGGAAAATACAGTGCTTGAATTGCTATGAAGTAGAGCAGTATGCTTCCCAGAACTTGGACTTCTGCTCAGGTCCCATTGGTTAGAACTGTGTTATAGTGTCACGTGCTCTCTCCTAGCTGCAGAGTAGGAAATGAACATATACCTTTTTTTTAGATTCTATATTGGAGAAAGGTGAAGGGACATGGGTAAGGAATGGGTGTTTTGTTGGCTAGTCCATAGTGTGTGCCCTATCCAGGAAATTGTGAAGTCTGATACATTATTTTACAAGCTCCTAGTTCAATGGTTGTCAAAATGTGGTCCCTGAACTAGCAGTGTGAGCATCAACTGGGAACTTGTTAAGGAATACGAGATCTGGGATCCTACCCTGGGCCAAGTGAATCACAAGAGGGCAGGCCCAATAATCAGGTGCTTCTGATGCTCCTGCAAATTACAGGATGACTTCCTGGCAGTGACTCTTTCATGGAGGGGCAAGAGCATGTCTTCCACAAAAATGTCAAAATAATCATCTGGGGGCAGGGATTACTTCAACTCTTTGTGGCCATCTACCCAGATTTAGGTGAGTTCTCCTAGGCCACGGGTTC
Source organism: Galeopterus variegatus (assembly GCF_000696425.1). Lineage (NCBI taxonomy): Eukaryota > Metazoa > Chordata > Mammalia > Dermoptera > Cynocephalidae > Galeopterus > Galeopterus variegatus. Next base: position 195,964 of record NW_007728489.1, read on the forward strand.
TTGAATTCAAGCTTGCTAGGCCCTGCCCCTGAATCTCTAGTTCAAGGAGTCTGGGGTTGGGCCTCTAAATCTGCTCTTCTAATAATTACCTGTTGAGGCTGATGCAGGTACCAACCATAACTTGTAAGTGTGGTCTGCGGACCAGCAGCATCAGCATCACCTGGGAGCTTGCTGGACATGCAGATTTTTCGGGCCCCACCCCAGGCCTACTGAGTCAGAATCTCTAGGTATGGGGCCCAGCAATGTGTATTTTGACAAGATCTCAAAGTAATTCTGATGCACCCTAAAGTTTGAGAACCAGTGTCCTAGACTAATGCTTCTCAAGCTTTCTCATACATCACCTGTGTATTTGTTAAATATGTGGATTCTAAGGTGTATTAGTCTGTTAGGGCTGCCATAACAAAGTACCAGAGACTGGCTTAAACAACAGAAATTTATTTTCTCACAGTTCTGAAGGCTGAAAGTCCAAGATCAGTGTATCAAGAGGGTTGATATCTTCTGAGGCCCTTCTCCTTGGCTTGCAGATGGCCATCTTCTCCCTGTGCCTTCACACGGTCATTCCTTTGTGCATGCACATGTCTGTGCTCACTATTCCTCTTTTTATAAGGACACTATCATATTGGATTCAGTCTCCTCCTAAAGACCTCATTTTAACTTAATTACCTCTTTAAATTTCTTATCTCCGAATATGTTTACATTCTAAGGTACTTTAACATATGAATTAGGGGGGCTCAATTCAACCCATAATAGTGGGTATTGGATAAAATCTGAGATTCTGCATTTCTAACCAGCTTGCATGCCAATGCTGCTGGTCTGTGGCCCACTCTTTGAGTGACAGTGACAAGATTCTATATCTCACTCTGTGCCCGGGTAAGGACTGATTACACAGTCTCATTTAAGGAAAAATCTGAGATTCTGCATTTCTAACCAGCTTGCATGCCAATGCTGCTGGTCTGTGGCCCACACTTTGAGTGACAGTGACAAGATTCTACATCTCACACTGTGCCCAGGTAAGGACTGATTACACAGTCTCATTTAAGGGACTCTGTATATAATTCATGCATTAACCATTTATCTTTTATACATCTTTGCACTTTAATGCAGTACATAATATAATAAACCTTCCATTATCTGATCTTCTCCAAATTGATTCCTCCTGGAGTTCATATAATTCTTAATTCAATTGTCCTAGGGACTCTCCTTGAGCAATAGGAATTAGAATGTTGGACAGCAGGATCAGAATTCTAAGTAACTTTGACAAATAGGAGAAACGTTACATTATAAATGAACAGGATGAAGTCCAACAGGGATAGGTGCAAGACAGTGCCCTCAGGCATAGAAAAGAAAGGACACACCATAAGAAGACCTGTAAAGCACAGATGAAGTGAAAATCCAGAATCTCATCACTCAAGGTGAGAAATTATATTAAAAATGAGCATCCTGGCAAGAAATTGCAGAGAAGCAAGATAGCAAATGCCTCTTCTAAATGCAAAGCCCAACAAGTTAGGAAAAAATACATAACTAATTATTAAAATTACTCAGCAAGTTACTAAGTTTTAAATATTATACTTGTGATAATTAGGTTTGCATGACTCAAACTAATTTTGACATTATTTTCTACTTAGGTTATACCTGCTATATACTTAGTTCCCGTAATAGTTATGAAAATTAAAGCTGGTTGCACATTAGAATTACCTGGGTAACTTTTAAAACTACCCATGTCCAAGGCCATCTACGTTGATTTCCTAGGGCTGCTACAGCAAAGCACTACAAACTGGGTGGCTTAGAACAACAGAAATTTATTGTCTCACAATTCCAGAGGTTAAAAGTCTGAAATCAAGCTGTCGGCCAGGCTCTCTCTGAAACCTTAGGGAAGGATCTTTCCTTGCTGTTCCAGCTTCTGGTAGCCCCAGACGTTCCTCGGCTTGTGGCAGCATTGCTCTGATATTTACATGAAATTCTCGGTGTCTCTTTACATTGTCTTCCCTTTGCACATGTCTGTTTCTGTGTTCAAATTTCCCTTTTTTATATTGGCACTGGTCATGTCCACCCTAAGGACCTCAGCTTAAGTCGATCCCTCTATAAAGACGTTATTTCTAAATAAGGTCACATTCTGAGATACTTGGGGGTAGGATTTCAACATATTTTTTGCAGGGAAGCACAATTTAACCATAACACCATCCCAGACCAATTACATCAGAGTCTCTGGGATGAGGTCCAAACACGAGTATTTTGTAAATGCACTGGGGTATCTAACATGCAGCTAGAGCTGAGAATCACTGGCCCGGGAGAAGATCTGCAGCAGCCTCCACTGCCGTGGGAGCTGCAGGGACTGTCAGGAGTGTGAGTGATTGTGGAGAGAGGCTTTATCAGCAGTCTCAGAATTTTGGCTCAAGCACCAAAGCTGAGGCAATAGGTGATAAATAACTAACATTCTAGAGTAATGGACCTCAATCTTGGATGCAAATTGGAATAACATAAGAGCTTTAAAAGAATACTGAAGCCTGGGTGCATCCCCAGAGATTCTGATGTAATTGGTCTGGGGTAAGACTTGGGCATAGGGAACTTTGAAAGCTCCCCAGGAATCATGCAGTGAAGATGAGAGCCACTGTTTATAATGAAACATTTGCCACTGGTCCACAAGACTGGAAGAGCTGGGACAAGAATCTGGGGCTCCCAACCCCAAGACTTTGCTCTTTCTACTTGCCATCTTAGCTTTTTAATATAATATCTGATGGAGTTTGGATTTACTGCCCTCCCAGAACTCATGTGGACATCTGATCCCTGATGTAGTAGTGTTGGAAGCTATTTGAGTCACAAGAGAGGATCACTCATGAATGGATTAGTGCTCTCCCTGTGGGGTGGGGGTAGTGAGTGAGTTCTCTTGCTCCATTAGTTCCCCTGAGAGCTGGTTGTGTAAAAGACCCTGGCACCTCCCCTCTCTCTCTTGCTTCCTCTCACCATGTGATCTGCTTGTAACCGCCGGCTGCCTGCCCCTTCCCACCATGAGTAGAAGCAGCCTGAGGCCCGTGCCAGATACAGCTGTCCCAGAATCGAGAGCCAAATAAAGGTCTGTTCTTTATAAATTACCCAGTCTCAGGTATTCCATTATAGCAACACAGAAACAGACTAATACAATATCCTACAACATAAAATTGAAAGCTCTTTTAATATTATTTTCCCATTTCTCATATAAATATGGACAAGCCTTTCTCATCTTAAAAAATATATAACACTTCCCTAAACCTGCTTCCCAATCACTCTCCCATCCTTGTCAAGCAAAGTGTCTTTAAATATTATTCTCAACTCATGTTTGTCCCGTTCTCACTTCCCAGGTGCATCATAAGCGTCTGAAACATAGTTTCTGCCCTGACCATTTCCCTGGAACTGAACTTACCCAGGTCACCAACTGCCTCCTGGTTGCCAGATGCAAAAGACAGTCCCCATGTCACTTACGCTCTGCTGCGTCAAGACGTCGGCCACCCCCTCCCTGCAGTGCGCTGTTTCCCCCTTACCTCCCATTGGCCCGTTCCTTCTCTTTTCCTTTGGGAGTTTCTTCACTTGCCTGTTAATTAAATGTTGGTGTCCATCTTAGACCTATTTTTGTTTCATTGTGAATTATGTTGAAGCACAAAAAATTATGTTTTTACAAAATTATGGTTTTTTTAGACCAAAAGTGGTCATATCATATGGTCATATCAAAAATATTGGTCATATCATGTGGTTTAACCTGATACCCTGTCCCAGTACAATGTTAGCCATATCTCCTGCCTGTATGCAGCCTGATACTCAGACTGGCTGTTACAATATTGCAATATATCCTCCCAGTTGGTAAATATCTGTTTCCTGTTGTCCTCTTCCCACTACCCTAACTGCCCTGGGACTTTCTTGGGACTCCTGACATGTTCCAGTGATTCTCAAGGGAGAATGCCTGGCATAACAGAGGACCCCTGGACCCTGCTTCCAGGCTGTAGCCAGCATCTGTGCTGATTGGTTGGTTTCCATATTGTACTCATTGTTGAATATTTTTGTATTACCCCACCTTTATATTCATGATTTCCAAATGTCTCTATCCAGCTGAAACATCTTTTCTTAGCCTCAGGCTCATGTTATCTCACTTTTCCTACTTTGATCTCACAAAGACACATCAGAGTCAAAATGCAACTCATCAAACCTCCCCTCAGTGGTAACTTTCTCTGTAGTGGCCCCAATGAACCCAGGCATCCAGGGCCTCGTGTAGTCTCCTCTTGCTCTGGCCCTGGCCTTGCCCATGAGACTTGCTTTGGCCAATGGGACATTATCTAATGCGATGGAAGCAAAGGCTTAAGAAGTACTTGTCTTCTTGTAATGCTGGCTCTTAAGGACAGCTGCCTAACTATAAAGAAGTTCAGACGAGACTTCTGTGTGATGAGACTCTGTTCAGAGGGAAAGGCCCCAAGGAGAAGCATATGGCCCTAGATGTCACCGAGCATCCCACTTCATCCTGTCCAAATGTCTGGCCTGCAGAATTGTAAAAACTAACATAGTGGTTGTTTTCAGCTTCTGTATTAGTCAGGGTTTTCCAGAGAAACCGAACCAATAGGAGGTAAGTACATATAGAAAGACATTTATTATGAGGAATTAGTTCATGTGACTATGGAGACTGAGAAGTCCCAAGGGATGAATTGGCAAGCTAGAGGCCCACGACAGCCAGTGATGTAGCTCTGACCTGAGTCTGAGAGCCTGACAATCAGAAGGACAGATTGTGTAGTTTCAATCTGAGGCTAAAGGCCTGAGAAACAGGAAAACTGATTTTGTAAGTTCCAGTCTGAACGCTGGCAGGCCCCAAACCCAGGAAGAGCCAATGCCTCAGTCTGGATTTGAAGGCGGGAATAAGCTGATGCCCCAGTTTAAAGGCCATTAGTCCAATAAGAATTTTATCTTACTAGGGGAAAGATCCCCTTTTTCTTCTATTCAGGCGTTCACCTAACTGCAGGAGGCCCACCCACATTAGAGAGGGCCATCTGCTTTACTCCCTCCACTGATTCAAATGTTAATCTCATCCAGAAAAACACAGAATAATGTTGGACCAAGTATCTGGCAACCCCATGGCCCAGTCGAGTTGACACTTAAGATTTATCATCTTTGTTACTAAGCATTTTGGTGGTTTGTCACACATCAATAGAGGACAGCAAAAAACAAAAAATACTCCTTATGTAAAATGATACAATATAATACTGACCTATATAATACAGATGCAAACCTATTCCTTATACAATATGACTCACTTCGAGAAATGACAACATCATTCACCTACTACTCAAATCCAAAACCTAGGATACATCTAGATTCATAGTTTCCTTCATTTGCACTTGGTCGCCAATATGTTTTAATTCTGTCTCCTAATTATTTTCAAAAGACTCTTTGACCTCATTGCCACTACCCTTGATAGGAGACAGGGCAAATACTTGGCACTGGGCTGTCACTCCTCACTTCAGTGACTGTGGTGGTCATGGCCAATCCATCAAGGCCCTGTGTTCAGCTCACCCAGGAAAGTGGCCATATAATTCTCCTCCACACACTACTCAAGACATTTACTGCAAATCAATCACACAGTGTGCAACCTATTTGCTATCACTGTCCCAGACTCTCCTGATTGTATTAAGGCAAAAGCCACTTCACTGGTTACACCAACCTCCCCAATCACTACCTGAGTCAATTTTTCTTCCACCTTTTTAGAAGAATTACCAAGTTAATCTTTCTAAAATGCATTTAGAGTTGTCTGGGTTGACAACCTATGCTCACCCCAGGATGCCGAGGTGTTTAGGTGTGCGGTAGTTAGATTGACTGCAAAGAGGGTGCCAATTCTCTATCCTTGCCTGCATCTCCATTCTTTGTGATGTGGCTTTGAAGTTTCTCTCAACAAAAGATAAAGTTTATTTTCTCACCCGTTGAATCTGGGTCGGCCTGGTTACTTTCTTTGAATAGTAGAAGTGACATTGTGGAGATCTGAGCTTAGAACCCGGGCATGGCCATAAGAACAAACCTGGGCCAGCCTGCTGGACATGTAGTCAAGCCACCTCTCTCAAGCTAAGTCCCTAGACATGTCAGAGGACACGACCAAGAAAACAAAGCCACCTGACACCTACAGCTGACCACAGATGGACTTGGGGGCCATAGGCACTAGCTGACCGATAGACTCATGAGATTTGGGGGGTATTACACAACGTTTTGTGGCCATAGGTGACTGATGCAAAGGACCCTTTATATGAAGGACCCATGAGGCAAGTCCATCATAGCTCTGTTTGGATGAGAAGCTGGAAAAACCAGTGCTATACAAGAGCCAGCAAAACCAGTAGGTGGCTACTGTGGGAAAAGCTGGACAGGGCTCTAAGAACACGAGAGACAGCTGCAGACTGAGCAACACTGGCACCAGCATTTTCATCACTGGTGGGAGACAAGGCCTGCGTCAGCCCCAAAGGATCCCCAGCATCTTCAAAGGGCATTTGCCAGCATCAGCAGCCCTAGCAGCTGACGTCTCTGCAGGGAAAATGGTAGACACCGCACAGTGGCTAAAAAACTTGTGATTGTGAGAACATCTGAGATGCTGCCGGGGGATTGCCAGGAATAAAAGAAGGCACCTTGAAAGGTCCTGTCAGAGAAAGAATGCTTTGTGGTAATATTTTTTTAATTTTCACTATCTTATCTCATAACCTGATGTGGGCCCAGAAAAAATGATTTATAGGAGTCTATGTTAAATTATTTGATAATCCTCCTTTTCTCTCAAATAAACAACTGGTTCACATTGAAGTTCAAGTTCATTCATGTCTCCCTCTCACGTGTGCGTGCCCGCTCGTTCACACACAGTTTCCACCTGCCTTGTGTCTGCTCGCTCCTGCCTTCTCGTTCTCCCACACCTCTTAGCTCATTCCTGGCCACAAAAGCTGGAGAGGGGAATCCCTCTCTTTCTGAAAAGCATCTCACAACCCCCACATTGACCTCCCTGTAGGACTCAGGGTTTTATTCAAGGAGTAGCAGCTGCCATTCAGTTCCTCAAGCTACCCCATAAACAAGGGAAAGTGCTAAAATTGAACTTGTAGTGAAATGCAAAACGAACAAACAAAAATTCACAAATTCTTTGCAGGTTCTGCCTATGAGGAAAGTAAAGTCTTTTTCTCCACCCCTGAATCTGGCCTTGGACATGTAACTTGCTTTGGCTAATAGGACATAAGAAGAGGCTTGAAAAGTGCTTGCCCATTGAGGCTTGCCTTTGTTCTGTGTCCTTGGAAGTCTGAGACAACAATTTGAAGGAGCCCAAGCTAGCCAGATGGAGAGGCCAAGGGGAAGAAAACCAAAGCAGCCCAGCCTTCAGCCCGCCAGCCACAATGCTAGTGAGAAAGGTCATCCCAGTCCATGCAGCTCCAGCTGAGCCACCAGTGCCTGCCACTGCACAGGTGAGCTCAGGAAGAACGACACGGTTTGATCCAACTTAAATTGCCATCCCACAAAATTATGAGCCAATAAATGATTGTTGGTGTAAGCCATTAAGTTTTGGGACAGCTTGTTTATGAAGCTGAGGCCAATGGTTGCATCACGGAGAGCAAGATACGCAATGTCAGAGGCACGTGGGGCAGTGGGCAGTTGTAATATCTCCTCAAACCACAGCAAACTGCAAAGCAGATAGAATGGGATAATTTGTCTCTTCCTTGATCACCAGAATCTTATCTTAAAAGCCCACAGGGGATGGGAGAAAAACAGCAGAAATACAAAATAAAATCAAAACAAAAGTTCCTCTCAAATCTTAGAAATGGAACAGGTGTATTTTTCTGAGAAGACTAGTTAAGTTTATGTAAACTATGTAGCTGTTCATGTTTTCTTCTTTTCTTGGGTTTGAAAAGACGAAATCAGTCCTAAATTTGCATCCCACCTCTACCAAGCGGATAGAATTTTCCAGAATACAATGTGTGTACTGGTCATGTACTTTGTGGTCACATTTTCCACATATTATACAAATATTTACTCCTATTCCACTGCTTTTTTACCTTTTACCTATTACATTTTTCTTAAGAGCATTTCAAATGCCTTTCCAGTGACATGCCTTTTTGAGTTATATTTACTTTTTTATTTGTTCTATTTTGATTTAAAGGCATATGTTAAGATCAGCTGAACACAATGTCCATTCTTTTTTGTTTTCTCCTGTACCTTGTTCCATGTGGCCATGGATAAGAGTCATGGGAAGGGAGGAGGAAGTAAAAAATAGAGGTGGTAAAACATTTTGCAATTTTCCAAGTGCTAGAGATAATCTAAGATGTACATTTTATATTAAAACAGTTTCCCCTATAATAATACAATCTCTTATTAGAATCATATTTTTGCTGACAGAGCCCAGAGTTGCTTAACTCAGCATCCTGCATATAAAAAAAAAAAAAAAAAAGAACAAGACAAAGCAAAACGCACACTCACTGCTATAATATAAATATACTACTTTGATTTGCCTGGTCCTTTTTTTTTTTTTTTTTTTTAGAGCTCCACATTCTTCCTTGACACTTCCAGATGACTCTGGGACTGACTGCATTTGAACCGAGTTATTTGAATTTTGATCTACATCTTTAATCAAGCACATCGTTGTGAATACATTAGTTTGAATAGTGGAGTGAAATGACTATTGTTTTTTCTGTAATGTGAGTAAAGAAATTAATAGAATTTAAGGATTAGCTTGAATGTCTTCTTTTATGGGACCTGGATAATGTAGTGTCTTTATTATGACTGTATTCCTAACAATAAAGCACATAGTGATTTCCAATGAGTTAAAACAATAGCTATATCAATACAAAACATATTATTCATACTTGTTGTGTACTTAGTTGTTCATTATTAACATTAATCATCTCTGCTTTCTTCTAGGGAGCTTAACTCCCATATATTTTACAATCAAAACTGTCAAGAATTATAACAAGACTCTATGTGATCTCTATAAAAGGAGATATAAATGCCAATCAAAAGGGCCATTGGTTGCTTCATTTATATTCAAAGTGCTTCTGCCTATAAATTACATTAACAGTTTATATTCTTCTTTACTAGTCTCAGAAGAAGCTCAAAGCATGCTAAGTTTTTTCATTCTCATAATCTTTGCTTGAGAAGGAAGCAACCCTGGCAGAACGCTGGGATCCCCTTTGCCCCAGACACGCCCTAAACATGGAGAACAAGCCACCCTCTCACCTAGACATTCCCAGATTCAGAGCCCTGATGTGCAAGTACGGCGATCCTGTGTGTGCTAAATTGATTCAGGTGGTACATCTAGGTCACTGCTATAATTGTGTCCATCAACCTAAAGCTGTTTAAGGCCATGGTTCTTGATTCTTTTTACTTTGGGAGGGGTAAAACTTTGTCAGATGCTAGATACAGTGAAATGTCATCATATGCTCATCCCAGCACAGACTCCTTTTGAACTTCTGGAACTAGATACCTGATCGTGGGGTCCAGGGCACACCAGCCTGATAACAACTTGGATTCCTCGGTGAACAATATTTAAATGAAATTCATGAACATGTCTAACTTGAAGCACTCTGATTAATCCATTTTCAAATGTCGCCACAGTACTTTATTCCGAACACCTCTGGAGAATGTGCTAACAAGCACAAGGCAGTGACTATCTGTTTAAAGAACTATGCAGAAATCAGAAAGGTCATTCCTCAAGGAGAGCAAAATTACCCAATCAACTGCACAATCATATTTGAAGTAATTGTCTTCCTTCTTTCTTCCCATGTTCTAAGGCACCTATTATTTGTTTTGTTTTGTTTTGTTTTTTCCTTTTTGTCTTTTTTCGTGACCAGCAACGGATCGCAACCCTCAGTGTCGCACCCGTACCGGACCGGGACCGGCAACGGGATCGCAACCCTCGGTGTTGCGCCCGCACCTCGCTCAGCCAGTGAGTGGCCGGTCTGTATGTGGGATCCGAACCCTCGGCGGGAGCATCGCCACACTCCCAAGCGGTGTACTGTAGCAGTGCGCCACTGGGCCGGCCTGGCACCTATTATTTGAATTGTAACATTGAACCAGATTGGGGGAAAGCCATCTTCCAACTGACTTAGAGGTCAACCCCTTCAGATGACAGAAATGGAGGGAACAGTAAGCAGACATCTACAAGTTCACGGTCACAGTCCTGTCTTATCTCCTGGGAATCCAGTGTGATTTTCTTCTTTCTGCTCTTATAACTTCCTGACTCTAACTGAAAGCAGGAGAAACACTGTTAGAGCAGAATTTAATATACATCTTGGTCAGCACTGTTACTTTGTGGATGGGGAGTGGGGTGCATTATGAATAAGTGACTGTGAATGAAATGCTGCTGATTTATTGTCGATTTTTTCAAATCGAGAAATGGTTGCTATTTTCTTAAAACCACTATACTTATTTAATGAATTCAGTAATTAATCTTAGAGTGTCTGTATCCTGGCACTGTGCTAGGCTCCTTAGAATCAAAGTGAATATGGGGAAATGGTCACTGTCATTTCTTATGTCTTATGAGAGCAAATGTTCATCAAAATTGAAAGAAATATTTACTGTCTTCACTGTGTGCCAGACATTCTTCTAGCTCTAGCAAGACAGCGATGAATAAAACAGACAAAAACTTTGCCTTCACAGAAGTTTACATCTTAATGGAAAAAACAGTAAAAAACAGAATAAATAAGTAAAGTATACATTACATAGATGGTGTTGCATTCTGTGGAGAAAAAGAAAGCAGGGTATGGGGTGATTATAATTTTTCACAGGATGTCCAGGGAAAACCTTGCAGGTAAGGAAATATTTGGGTAAAAAGTAAAGGAGATGAGGGAGTAAGTCACATTCTTATCTAAGGAAAGAACATTCTAGACAAAGAGAAAACAAAGCCCAAGCCCCTGCAGGGAACATGCCTGGTGTAATGAGGAACAATTACCAATTTCATATTCCAAAAATAGCCACCACAATATTTCCCATCCCATATGATCATCCAGAGCCTTGCCACATCCCATCCGCCATCATGAGGTGAAGTCTGTGCCTCCTCCTCTTGAAGCTGGACAGGCCATTGTGATCACGTAGACTTGTACAGAATGGCATGTAGGACAGAAGGGACACTATGTGACTTCCAGCCTAGGTCATAAAGGCTGTACAGCTTCTGCTCAGATCTCTTTCATGGGATGCTGACCTTGGAACCCAGCCGCCATGTTGTGAAGACGCCCAGGCCACATGGAGATTCACATGGAGAAGGATTATTGCTGAGCCTGCAGCTGACAGCCAGCAGCCACGTGCATGAGCTAGTTTGGAAGCAGAGCCTCCAGGCCCCAGCTGAGCCCCCTCAGCTGATACAGTGTACAGCAGCAATGGGTGACTCCTGATAAAACTGCAGAGTTGTGAGTAAAATGAATGAAAGCTGCTGCTTTAAACCATGAGGTTTTGGGATGATCATAGCACTAGGTAATTGAAACACATGGGGAAGAAGAGGTGGCTAGAAGGAGCTAGATGAGAGGACAGAGGAGGAAAGGAGGGGCCAGATCCTGGAGGGCTTTCACTCTAATGGGAAAGCCACCGATCAGTGACTAAATGCTGGTGTCTCTCCAGGGCCTGGGCCTCATTGGGAGGACAGCCTCCAGCCACAGCACCTCCTTAAACACCCTTGGGCAGAAATTTTTTTTTCCAATAGAGGAGCCTTCCTTCTACCTCCCACAGGCAAGATTTTGCACTCCTGGTGACAAACTCACTCCCAGACTGATCTGACCAGCCCATTTCCCACCACAAAATTTGAATGTTTTCCTCTAAGGTTAACATGAGGACCCCAAGAGTACTTTGGGCAGCCACCGCCCCCATTCCTGGGAAACCCTCCATCTCCATGCATATTTAAGTTTCAGCCAGTTTAGACCCACAAATACACAAATGGGGCAAGAGAAATGGTGCTTTCTGTTGTTTTCCCTCTGGCATGATGGGCCTCTAGTTTGCTGACTTATAGGGATGGCAGTGTGGCCCATCTGTCATGGAGACATTTGCTTCATCATGTGGGAGGACAGGCAAACACATTTCCAGAAACAAAATGTTGTTCAATGCTGAGAGGCTGAGAAAGACAAACTTTAAAAGGATCCATCTTTACCAACCATCTAAACACATTACCACACCATCAATGTGAGGTACGCTATCAGCCCCCACTTGGGGCCGAGTTTATAAAAGTGCTCATTTTGTATGTTTGTACAGCTGGACAGCCTCCAAAAAATGCGGTGAAGAGAAGCCCTGTGAGGATGGCAGCTAAGGTAAGTCTAGAGGTAAACAGGCCACAGCTCTCTTTTCTGCTCCTCGGAGTCACACAAAGTCAGGGTCATGTCTGATGGTCCCTGGGAACAATGCCAGGGGGTTGGGATTGAGGTCCAGGATTAGCCAGAACAAATATTACCACTCTGTTGTTCAGTTTGAGGCAACTACTAACATTGATAAATTTCCAAATGTTACATTATGTCCCTGGGCAGATTGAAAGAGAACATTTGGGTAGGTGGATTAGCAACAGGATTTAAGAAAATGTCCCTTAGATGAAGCTCAGTCAGGAAGAAATAAACAATTCTGTTCTTGTTGATTTGTTTTGTCTTGTTTTGTTTTAACAAACTCAGGGTCATAGACAGGATGGCAAATGTGCTAAATAAAGTTGCTGGTAAATGTCTTATAGAGTTGCCTTGAGAACCTGAACATTCTCTGTCCAGCTGGCAGCCAGCAGCCACGTGAATGAGACAGCTTGGAAGCAGAGACTCCAGTCCCCATCTGAGCCCCCTCAGCTGGATGAAGGACGGTCATCCTGGCTCTGACAGACATGCTGGAGTCATGGAAGAATATTGGCTTACTTCCGGATTTTGAATTTGTTTCTCTAGATTTAAAATCATGTGGTTCCATCAGAGGGATGCCAAGCCTTTCTTAAGAGAATCCAGTCAAAGAAAGGAAGAATTAGAGGGTTCCTTTCGCTGAGTCCCAGAAGAGTTGTGACTTTCCCAGGGCCCTCAGCTATTTGGGGACCAATAATCATACAGTCTATGTCCTCGGGTTTAGGGCCCTCAACACTATTTACTGAAGTTGCTGATAACATGAATTACTCCAACATCACCAACATCAGCACGTGCCATACAAAAGTTGCTCAATAATGGTGGTGTCCATTATTATCACTAGCCATTATTATTACTCCATTATTACTTACTAGCCTGTAAGGTCTTTGATGGTAGGGCTAGGTTTTGTTTTCTCTTAACTCCCCAGTGCCTATCAAATTGCCATCCACATAGTCAAGGCTAATTCTAAATAGATAAATGGACAAATGTCGAATTCCAAACACACTCAAAATGCTGAATTTCTTTTTTTCTTATTGCTGAAATTCTAATACATAAAATACTTATTGACTGCCCGCTCATCCTCATTCATTCAGTAGATGTTATTGAGCATCTTCTAAAGGCCGTGTGCTGTGGATACAGTAGTGAGCAAAGCAGACTAATCCCCTGGCCTCATGGAGCTGGCAGGACTGTGACTGTGTCCAGCAGAAGCTGAGCAGTCAAACAGTAGACCTAGATCAACCCACCCGACTCACAAGCCAAGCAGATGAGGCAGAACACCTCTCCAGGTGAGAAACCCTCTGAAAAGCAATAGGTTCTTCTGATGGGGATCATCAAACGTAGGAGATTAAAAATTCCTAATCATTTCTCAGAACATAGTCGAGCTGTTAATTCTTGACGTTAATACTCCGTAGTTAACACTTCAGAAAATGAGTTTCAAGTGTGTACTCCACTTTGTACCTCTACCTGTGGATCTACTCTCTAGAAATTGAGGCCAGAGCACAAACATATTAAAAGTGAATTTGACTTTTAAGAATACTGACATTTGCATATTTTGTACATTTATGTCTATGTCATAGCTATAGGTCAAATTTCAAACATTGCCTGAAACGAAAGGGGTTGTGGAAGGAGGAAACAATGAACCAATTTGTGAATCAAATGTCTAAGTTTTAAATTAACCACCGTGATGACCATAAAGTTAAAGGTTAGGTCTCAGTGGTGGATTGATTGCACTGTTGGCCATAATTATTGGCACTCTAACTTTGGAGTCCCTTCTTTCTCTGACTGTAGGCTAGACTTCTTACTTGCTTTGACCAACAGACTATGACAGAAGTGAAGACCTGCCAGTTCTGAGCTTAGGACTCAAGAATTTGTGTGCTTCTGTTCTGTCTCTTGGACCCCTGCCAAGTCACCATGTGAACATGCTGGCCTAACCTGGAGAATGAGAGACTATGTGGAGCACAGCCCAGTTATCTCACCCTAGATCAGCTAGCAACCAGCTATGGGAACCTAGCCAAGAGTAGCAAAACCGTTTATCCAATCCACAGCTGACCTCAGGTGCATGCATAAGCCCAGGGAGGTCATACTCCCTTCCAATCCAGAGGCAACCTGCAACTGGCTAATGACTAAAGGTCACAGGGGACAAGAGCCTGGCCCCTTTTTCTGAAGGTGGGACAACCCTCTGGTGCTGTTCACACTCTAAAGCTTGCCGTAGGGTTAGGCTGGGGCTCAATGTTAGCTGCTGACTTCTGCCTCTGCCCTATCCTGCCTTTTTCCCTCTCTTTCTCCTGAAGCTCTCTCCCAATGAATCACTTGTACTGGAATCCCCATCTTAGGCTCAGCTTCTACGGAACACAACCTACAAACACCTGCTTTCCTGAAAAGTCTCTAAAAACATCCATCAGCTGCTCTCTCAACATTTCTCTGCATCTCTTCCTCCTTCCTCCCCGCGGGCTCTGAGGAAGAGGTGGTCCTCCTCCACAGCGATGTTAATCACTTGTCCATACTCTAAATCCCCTCTTCTCAAGCCACAGGGAATGTTCTGCACCACCATTCTCCTCGGCATCTTAAAGTCTCTCTTTCTACTCACCCTTCCTCTGACTTTGTGAATCCCAATAACCTCCATCTTATGTGGGACTGTAGTGAACTGTCTCAGCCTCCATGTTCTACCCCTTTCTAGAAGACACTCAAGGAAAAAAATCAAGTCCTGTTTCCTCCAGAAAAACTCCCCAACTCCAGTCCACACCGATCTCTTTTATGTCCTTCACTTAACATCTACCCAAGCAGGTTAGCTCTGAAAGGAATCCCAACGTGCTGTCTCTCTGCACAACACCAGCCTCACCCTTTGTTTTCTCTCTCCAACTACAGCAGGTCCTCATGGACCAGAAGTACATCTTTCTTTTTTCTTTTTTTTTTTAATATCTACATTCAGAGTTACACCTTTATTTTTTCATTTTTTATTTATTTTTTTTTTTGCTTCTCTAAGGTATATATTTAAGGTTAAAAACTTCTCCTCTTTTTATCTTTTATTACTTTTTCATTACACAATGTAAACATTTTTTATGGTCTTTTACCAATTTCTCCCTAACCTCCCTTCCCCCTCCCCCTTTCCCACCTCTGATGGCTTCAGTTCATTCCATTTTCTCCTTTTGAAAGTTCAAGAGATTATTGTGATGCTTTTTTTCAGCTCCCACTTATGAGTGAGGACATGCAGTATTTCTCTTTCTGTACCTAGCTTATTTCACTTATCGTAATTTGCATCTTTCTTATAATTTTATATTCCATAATACCTTGTCCAATCGATAGCTATTAACTGATTAGCTAAATAAAAAAAATCTAGAGTTATACTTATGTGTCGCAGCGCAAGGTGTATACAATCTGACCTTGCTGTCAAAGCACAGATAAGGTTCCTTAAGTGGTTGAGATTTGCTATTTCAAAATATCACATCTTTAACAATGATATTCTCTGCAATAAAGACCCAGGAGACCAAAATACTTAGAGGCCAGTTTCCTAGTCAATTGTAAAGATAGGTACATTTTACCCCCCACCTCCCTTTGTAAAAGCTGCTGTTGTTTCACATAATGACTTTAACTATAATGGAAACGAGGCAGGACAAATCAATTTTTAGCCCTTAGCAAGTTAAATTTGTCAATATAGAATGTAAACAGCAAAGAGATTGGTAGTTAACACAACAGTATTGTTCCAATATTATAATACCTCTCTTTTCTCTTTCCCAATTACATTTAAAATCTTCTGTAATTAACACAATTTATTTAATCAGTGTAAAGGCCGTGTCTATACTGTGTACTCTAAGTCCACATTATGCAAATCGATTTAAAATTTCGAGTTACATTTTGCAAGAAACAAAATACATGCATATGCATATGTATAAAATGGACACTTTAAATTGTTACTTCCCAGAATTTTCATGGCATAGATTTTAAATGATAGCATTTAAATTCCAATGAGCATTGTTACCTTGGATTTAAAAGTACAGCTCAGAAATGAAAATACATTACATTAATAAAAAAGTAAAAATGTAACTGCATTGTACTCCATCTGAGGGTCAGTCTTCCCCCGGGAAACTCAACTGTGTAGAAAAGAGCAAAAATAGCTGAGCAATCCAAAGTCAGTTTACAGAAAATAAATAGGTCACTCTGGGTTGTTGAAATGACTGTGACGAAGTGCAAATGCTGAGGATCCTGGTTTAATAGATGGGCCTCAGTTCAGCACTTTGAGCCTACTGACATATTTTGCAGATATTTGTGTGCTTCATTATCTATCAGCACCGCACTCTCCCAATGTGCTTCATTATCTAGCTTGCCAGCAACCAGCAGATTAAAATCAGCACATTATAAAAGCAAGAAATATTCAGGAGGCTAGCCAGCCACCTGTAAATCCACAACTGGAAACTGGAGAACAGACAAAAAAATACTGCATGACACAGAAAGTGACATTTGCTATGGTGGTCGTGCATCATGAAGAAAAGACAGGTTGAGTCAAATATTTGTTTAACCAGGCACAAAAATGGGTAATGTATTTTTTAAAGTCTTTCAGCAAACAGTTTAAAAATGTCATGCTTTAAAAGGAAACAATTTGAAAATTTACAATATTAATAAATATTTAGAATGACCTTGATTCTGTGTGTCAGTTTCTATTTCAGGTATGCTGACCTGTGTAAATATAAGACCTGAAACTATAAAACCCCTAGAAGAAAATAGAGGGGAAACAATCAGCAGAGTGAAAAGACAGCTTACCAAATGGGATAAATTATTTGCAAACTATATACCTAACAAGGGATTATATCGAGGATATACAAGGAACTCAAACAACTAAAATTTAAAAAAAAAATCCAATTAAAAAATGAGCAAAGGAACTGAATAGATATTTCTCAAAGGAAGACATACAAATGGCCAACAGGTACATGAAAAAATGGCCAACTTCACTGAGCCAGGGAAATGCAAACCAAAACCACAACAAAATATCATCTCATCCCAGTTAGGCTGGCTATTATCAAAAAGACAGAGAATAACAAATGCTGGTGAGGATGTGGAGAAAGGTGAACTATACTATACTATACTGTTGATGGGACTGTAAATTAGTACAGCCATTATGCAAAACAGCATGGAGGTCTCCCAAACAACTACAGATAGAATTGCCATACAATCCAGCAATTGCACTACTGGGTATATACCCAAAAGAATGGAAATCATCATTTTGAGGGGATACCTGCACTTCCATGTTTATTGTAGCTTTATTTACAATAGCCAAGATATGGAACCAACCTAATGTCCCTCAAGGGACAACTGAATAAGGAAAATGTGGTATATATACACACTGGAATACTACTTAGCCATAAAAAAGAATGAAATCTGCTATTTGTGGCAACATGGATGAATCTGAAGAAAATTATGTTAAGTGAAATAAGCCAGGCACAGAAAGTGAAATACCCTATGTCCTCATAAACTAAATAAATGTCCTCAAAATGTCCCAGACTTCGTAACAGACTTACAGAGAGCCAAAAAATTTTACATGAAAAATAAGGTGAGAATAGCTTATTACTTAAGGGGAAGGGTGATGGGGGAGAGAAGGGGATGCACAAGAGGTACAACATAAAAAAGACCAATCTTACCAAGTAGGACGTGGTTTCATTTTTAATCAGTCAATGTGGGTGACAAATGGGTATCATTGAGCAGAGAAAATATGGAAAGACATATCCTTACCTCAACTTACCCAGGAATTTTGTATTTAAATTGAACTAGATTATTTTAGGTTTCTCTTAGAAATCAAAATTGTCAGAGTCTTTAACATAAAACAATCCTGCTGACCACTTCTCTGTGACCCATGAGTTTTCAGCCATGTCACAAGTGAAAAAGAAGCAAACAGTTGTTACAGGCTGAGGAAGCAAGACCTTTAAAGACATAAAGGTGTTTTAGTGTTTGGTGTAGTTGTAGCTCACTCAGGGAGTAAAAGTGGGGCAGATAAGGGAAAAGACTTCCAGAACTACAGGAGTGTTTGTGACAGTGGGGTGGCTGTGAGGGTCATTGATGAAATGGGTTCTGCTGGATTTGGTACCAAATAGAACAAAAACGAAAGCATGAGAGCATGGGGCAAGTAGACTTTGAGGCTGCAAACTTGGAGACCTGAAACAAAAGAAGCACTGATCATAGGCACAGAGAGGTAAGGAGCCTGGGTGGTCATAATAAAGGCAGTCTTACCTGAGACCCTCGTGGGTCAGCCAGTAGAACTCTTCAGCAGGGAATTTGAAACATAAACATCAGTTTGGAGCTCTTGAGAAAGACCTAGAACTTGGTATTATCTACCAAAACCTATAACTTGGTATTATCTACCATTATATACTAATGATCTCAAATGATCATCTGAGTTCCAGAGCCATGCCATTCCAAATGTGATCTGCAGACCAGTAGCATCATCTGGAAGAATATTAGAAATGCACTTTCTCAGTCTTCACCCCTGACTGACTGAATCAGAATTTCTGAGATGAAGCTCACAAACCGGATTTTTAAAAAGTTTCCAGATGACTCTATGCTCACTAAAGTTTGAAAAGCACTTGGCTAGAGAGTTGATGGCATCACTGAAGGAAAAAGTGTACACTAAAGAAAAGAAGAATACACATTGGAGAATTTTTTAAGGAGCTAAAAAACAGAAACAAATAGAGAAACTCAAAGGAGTATGAGAAAAATTATGGTGCATTTCATTGTGGAAATAAAGAAAGAAAAAGGGTTTTGTGTACGTATCTTAGGCTTCCTGATAATCTATTAAACTTTGTGTGAAGAGACTAATTAGGGGTAAGAGTTAGAATCAGTAGCTCCAAGAATAATCTATTATTTATTGTTGACAAACCAAAATACCATTCTCTGAAAAACAGAGCTTTGGTCACCTCTGGATAAAACACACACGTGAATGTTGGCACTATGTAAGAATGGCAATAATCCAGCAGAGTGGCAGATCTTTTGGCTGTATTTGGCGACTTTTTTGTCAAGAAAATGTGTCCTTAATCCCACACCAAATAGACAAATCATTCATCTAAGAAGCTGCAACACAGTATAAACACTGGAAACCTGCAGTGGGTCCCAGAAGAAAGAAACAAAAGAGCTCACTAGTCTTGCTCACCTGTAATTTATCAATTTTATTATTTCTCACACAAATATTGAATTAGGGTGTTTTAATAACTTTCCTCTAGTTAATGAATTTCTCTCCAATGTAGACCAATAACCGGCACAAAACAAGGTCTCTGTAGTCCCTGATGCCAAGAGAAAATTACTTCCAACCATTATAGCTCAGTAATGACAGCATTTACTGTATACCCCATCATCAAAGCCATCACAAAATCATCAGAAAGTACCTATTTTCACAGAGCACTGAGCTAGGCTCATAATTCTGGAGAGAAGTGTCTGGTTTTTATGCAAGACAGTGGCTGGAATCCCAGAGACAGACTATTTGCTTCCCTAAAGATGTGGGTAGAGGACCTGTTATTAGGGTGGGAGGCCACTCCCAATTTTTTTTTTTTTTTCCTAACTCCACCACAGAAACTTGTAAGTTCCATTTCAAGGGCTAAAGAGGTCTTTGTTTGATGAACAAGTTCTTTCTAGCAGCCTCTGTGCTCACTGGCTTGACATCAAAGTTAGACATACCAAGGTTTGGTGAAATCCCTGTCTAAGTAGATAGAATATTTGGCTCTAACACCTAAAGAGAAAATAGTATAAAAATTTTAAGTGTGTACAAAAAAAGAAAGTGATAGACAAACTTTCTGGTTATCTACTTTCTTTCCCACCAAACCTTGCCTTTTTCCCAACCCTGTTCAAGGCTCCACAACAAAGGAAAAAAGTAAAACGTGAATCTAGAAATAAAGTCAAAACACAAAATTGTGGGCAGGGAAAAAAGATATTACAGCAGAGTGTTACGAAGGTAAGGTAAGGGGTCAGGGAAACCTGGGTTCCTATACCAGCTCTGACACTTACTCACTGCATGACTTTGACTTAGCCACTTTTATCTAGAGAAGGCTTAGTTTCTTGATCTGGAAAATGGGAATGAAAATCCTGTCTCCCAATAGGAGTGTTTTACAGATGAAATGAGATGACGCATACCCCGTGTTAAGTACTCAACAAATGATAGCTCTTATTATTGTTTAGTACAAGTTTCTCATGGTACTACATGGATGGCACAGGGGAAAATTCTGCCTCTACCATGTATTAGCCAAGATCTCCCAATGAAGTCATTTGATTCTGGTTCTCCTGTTTCTCACTAGCAAAGCAAAGGGAATGGGTTATAATGTTCTTAAATTCCTTTCATCACAAATATTTCATACACCCATTCACCCTTACCAAGTGCCCTGAGACTTTCCTGCCTTTGTAATTAATTATAAAGTGATCTCTTATTTGTAAACTATATGAAAGGGATTTTATAGTTGTGTGTCTCATTTTTTTCCAAATTTCTAAGGCTGTTTTATTGAAATAAAACATACAAACAGAAAGATGACAAATCAAAATTTTTACTGAATGTAACCTGTGTAATCACCATCCAGATCAAGGACTGGAACCTGACCGGCATCCTAGAGCCTATGACCATTCTATTTTCTTTTATCTACATAAAAAATATCTGTTAAGTTCATACCAGAAACTGCTAACATAGAGGTTTTGATTCTCATTAAAACAATGATGTCAACAGCAAGAACAACAAAAGTAAGTTTTTTTAAAAAAAAAACCAATGGGATAAAAAGCATTCTGGATGGGAAATATAAAATGATGGCTCAAGATAAATAAACTTACACTGAAACCTACCAGAAAGCTAATTTCTAGGATTCTGTTATGTCCATGCTAATTTGGCCACCTAGAAAGAAAGCCCAAACACAATATACTATTTAGGAGAAGCTCCATTTTTTAAGTGGCTATTACCATTGTTGGTTTCATGAGGTCCCTCTCCTGAGCCTTACTGTGCTCTGGCCAGCTTCTTGCATTTTTACAGTTTGCTTCTCAGATTTGCAGCGCATTTCTCAGGCTGTCTGGTGGAAAGATTTTCAATACAGGCAGACCTTTGTGCATTTGGAAATGGCAGTCCAAATGTTGAAATAGAGCTTCCTTTCTGGCTGCATCATTATCTTTTAAACATCCCTACATGCTGAATTCCAGAAAGTCATTTTCCACGTGTGCACACTTTTACTGCTCACATACACTAGCTCTAAACATAAATAGGCCCCATTAAAGTCATAGTAATAGTCTCACGAGCTTCACATCTAAAACCAAGTAGAAAAGAAATGTTGTTCAGGAAATGTAAACTTCTGAATTTTTAATTTTGCTTTAGCTTAAAAAAATTAAAAGAAAAAAAAACACACTTTTAGGAATAATTGACCATTGAGGGGAAAAAAAGACTATAGCTTCTCCAAGAATGCAATTTCTCTGACTTCTGGAGAGACAAGGTGAAGTATCTTTGACTTTATTTATCTTGCTCAATCCCATTGTCCCTGCTGCTAGAGATATAGTAACATTGGGAACCAAGAACCAAGGAGGGCAGGGAAGAAGAGGAAAAGGGGAAGAGATAGAGGGGAAGAGCAGGCACATGCAAACAAGTGTGGGGTTAGTGCAGGAGCTACAGGTGCACTTGGGCCTCCAGGATGCAGTGGCCTGAGAGGGCTTTGTTTTGTTTTTCTTTAATTTTAACATTTACTTGTACATATTTGTGGGGTACAGCACTTCATTTCAATACATGCATACACTGCACAATGACTCACTTAGGGTAGATAGTGTAGTTTTGTACTTTTTAGCACATCGCTTCTCCTCCTCTCCTCCCCTCTCCCCTCCTGGCCTGTGGTAACCATTAGTCTACTCTCTATTTCTATGAGAACCACTTTTAATTTTTTTTTTTTAAATTCCACGTATGAGTAAGATCATGTGGTATCCGTCTTCCTGTGCCTGACTTACTTCACTTAACATGATGGTTTCCAGTTCCATCCATGTTGCTGAAAATGATATCATTACTTTTTACAGCTGAATAGACATGTGTGTGTATACACCAAAGCTTTTTTATCCATTCACACACTGATGGGCATTCTGCTTGATTCCATCTCTTGGCTATTGGGAACAGCGCTGCAGTGACCATGGGAGTGCAGGTGTCTTTTTGATATATTGATTTCATTTCCTTTGGGTATATGCCTAGTAGTGGGATACCTAGGTTGTAAGGTAGATCAATTTTTAATTCTCTAAGGAACCTCCATACTGTTTTCCAATGGCTATACCAATTTTCCCTCCCATCAACAATGTAGGAGCGTTCCCTTTTTTCATTTTTATCCAGTATGGTTTTCATTCCTGATGGTTCTTCCAGGCCCCTCCAGCCAATTTCTCTCTCACTGAAACTGAGGCATCCATGGCTTGGAAGTGGAGTTGAACCCAGGGAGGAGCAAAGGACTCAGTGCTCAGGTCCTAATTCCATAGCAGCCTCTGGAAGTTCATTTCAGCCACAGAAAAGAGTAGTTGTGAAAACCAAAGCTTTCATTTGCAAAACCAGAAATGAAAGATTAAAAAAAAAAAAAAAAAGTTTGGAGGGCTTATAGGAGAGAGGAGTATTTTTATCTTTGTTTTGCTGACCAAAGCCATAGAACAGGGAAGATTCAGGATAGGGTGTGACTTCGGGGCATTTCCTGACCTACAGGGACCCTGGGCTATAGGGCTGCTGGGGGAGGACACAGGGAATCTGACAGCAAAGGGGAGAGGCCTGGCTTCCTGTTTGGAACACTGGGAGGAGAATCTCCCTGGAGACCTCACTGTTTGTAGGGCAGCCTCAGGGGTGACAGGAAGGCCCTGTTTAGGCAAAAAGGTCATGAGCTCCCACCTCAGCCTGCCCCACTCCCCTATGCACAGGAATAGGGACATCCAAAACCCCTCCAGCAATCGGGGGCAGGGAGAGCACCCTTGCATCCTGGAAATCAGGTGTCCTGTCCCCCCACCATCCTCCTGTGAATGGCTGAAGATGTTCAGGAAGTCCCTCCCACTGACCCACATGCAATGTCCTGCAGTGTCACCCTCAATTCTGCCCTCCCTTTCACCTCTGGGGGCTGAATGGGGAAAAAGCTACCCCAACCCCACCCCATGCCGGTCTACCCTGGCACCTTTTCCCAGAAGAGAAGTGATCTATGAAAGTCTTTGCTTTGCAGCAGCCTATGCAATTTGTGGGGAGCCTCCCAGTCAAATGTTCCTTTGCTGGCTTTTAAAAGAGCCCTTCCAAAGGGGCAACCAAGATGAGCAGCATCACCTGGGAGCTGGTTAGAAGGCAAATTCTCGGGATTCCACCCAAACCTACTGATCAGAAATGCTGGGGTAAGTATCTGTTAGAATAAGCCACCCACCCCTAGCCCACCTCCAGCCTGTGCATGTTAAGTTTGAAATGCAGTGTCTTTGGATACCTAAGTGGTCTTTCTATGTCAAGCTCCCTAAAGGTTGAAGGTATCTTCAGGATATAAGTCTCAACATCCCATGGTGCCTGAGCCTCCAGGAACATCTCAGCAGACTCACTTCAATCATGCAGCAGGAACCTCAGTTAATCTAACAGTTATTGAAGATCAGCCATGCTTGAAACTCTAAATTCTCTCTGTGGCCCCAAACTTCCCTCTAAGGCTTTGTGATATGAAGAAACAGAGGTGGCAACATACATGGACCATTTTAATGCAGTCCACTCGCCTATACTTTTATTCCAGAAAAGAGATAGCTGATCAGGACTTGAGAACAGTATGCAGCTGCCCCACCCTTAAGGCAAACAACATTCCTGTCCATAAGGATAGCCTTATTTCCTAGTTTCTCTCAGTACTCAATGTGTGGTCCATGGACCAGAAGCATCGCCATCACCTTGTTAGAACTGCAATCTTAGGCTTCACCACAGACCTACTGAATCAAAATCTGAGTTTTTACCAGAACCCAGAAAATTTGTATGTGGATCGAAGTTTGAGAAGCAGTAGCCTCGCAAGGTGGTAGTCAGCCCAGGCTACACATTAGAGTTACCTGGGGATGTATTACAAGAACACTAGTGTAACCCAAAGATTCTTATATAATTGGTCTTGGGTAAGTTCTGGGCGTAAGTATTTTTTTTAATTCCCCCAGGTGATTCTAATGTGTACCTTGGGTTTCTAGCTAAACCAATAGACCTGGAAATGTCAAGTCTCCCTGGTTGAAAATCTACAGTTGGCTTAAAGGTGTAAAGAAGGAGAGTTGGATGCCAGATACATTGCAAATATTAGCTCATTTGACTCTATGAATAACACTAAGAATGTGCTCTCAGTAGACCCGTCTGTTTTGTTCTGCTATAATGGAATACTAAAGACTGGCTAATTTATAATGAACAGAAATTTATTAGGCTTACTGTTCTGGAGGCTGGGAAGTCCAAGATCAAGGTGCCAGCAGGTTTAGTGTCTGGTGAAGACTGCTCTTTGCTTCCAAGATGGTGCCTTGTTGCTGTGACCACACATGGTGGAAGAGCAAGAGAGGGCATGAGAGAGAGAGAAGGGGCCAAACTTGGCATTTTATAAGAAACCCACTCCCACAATAACTGGCATTAATCCATTCATGAAGTTTTTTTTTTTTTTTTTAAAGAGCCAACTGGATAAAAAGCATTCTGAGTAGGAAATATAAAATGATGAATCAAGATAAATAAACTCCACATTGCAACCTACCAGAAAGCTAATTGCTAGGATTTTGTTATGTCCATGCTAATTTGGCCACCTAGAAAAAAATCCAAATGCAATACACTGTTTAGGGTAGGCTCTATTTCTTTAAATGGCTATTACCACTGTTGGTGAAATGATTTTGCTAGAGAGTATGTGAGGCATAAGAGAGGAAATGGTGCTCTCAGGAAGACAAAAGCAGGGGACTGAAGGCTACCCAGGAAGACTTCAAATCATACACAGAACAGACCTGGATAAACACTGCTCCTTTAAAAAAACACACGTGCACATACACATATTATTGATATTTTTGCATCATCCTTATTAACTGTAAGTTACTCGATGTATTTATGTCATAATTTAAAAAACGTTTACAAATAAATTGGTGCTGGTCTGGGCTGGATAACAATATATTTAGTTTTGTTAGACCTTGGAAATTTCAATACAGTGTAATTATATTTCTAATTCCAGAAGATTCATCTCACCTCATTGTGTATGCATTTCATTATTCACCACACATTTATATTGGAGTAAATGAACTTGTTCATTATACACTGTAATCTTTTTGTTTTACAAATGTTTCCATTTTTGAAAGCTATGTAATCACTTCATTGCGGTGCTGGCAATTGTTATTATATAATAAAAAAAATTTCAAAAGGATGCAATTTAAGGATTTTGATATTATAGCATAAATATATGCATGACATAATATGAAAAAACTTACTCCAGATGGTTGCTTAAAACAGATAATTCAAATTTCCCAATAGTAACAAACTAAATTCTCAACCCCATATAGTTTTTTCACTGATTAAAATGGCCAGAATATTCATACCACTCCAAACATAATAAATGTGACAAAACTGGGGTAGATCATGATAAAAAAAAATTGAATTTTCTGACCATTTTAAGAATTATTTGGGGACTGCTGAAGATCAGGGGCCCTCGCACCTAAAAAAGCCCAGGTTTTAAGTTCAATTCTGACATATTTCAAAAGACATTCAAGCTCAGCATGTTTGGGTTTCATGGGGAAAGAAGTGGATGGAGTGACTTTAATCTACCAGGATGGAGTTGGCAATACTTTTTTCTTCCATGGCACCTCCAAGCTGTATTTACAAGTCTTTCAAACATAGGCGAAAACAGAATGTTACAGAGAATGTTAACTAGAAAAAAACATATTGGTTCAGTAAAACAAATAACCCTCAAAGCCAGAGAACTGCATGTTTATTGACTCCACTGCTGTTAGCCCTACCTCACCTAGTTACAGAACAGCCCAATTGCATTAACAAGCAGCCTAGCCCTTTCTGCTCTGTTGCTAGCGACCTTACCGCATTCAGCAACTAGTAAAATTAAACCTCTCCAAATAATTCTCATGTGCACAGACTGTAGAGTGAATGTAACTTAAAGCAATACATTACCAAAACCTTCAACTTTATTGAGCTGCTTGCTAGTCTCACTTTTGCAAATATTTTTCATTAGTGCCCGTCCCCCATGAGGGTGAGGGTTGCCCATTGCTGCTCTTCAACGCCCTTTATATAACCAACTTGCCTGACCACGTGGCTTATGCCCACTCCTGAGTGCCCTCCAATGCCCATGCTGCTGACATCGCTCAAGTCCAAGGCTCAGCAACCTTTTGTGTACAAGCTCTCTTTCTAATCAGTGAAAAAGAAAGACAAAAATACCGGTGGAAAGTAGGTTAACATTCATGAATAGGCAAGAAAAAAAGAGAGAGAAACAAATGCCCAATAAACACAAGAAAAAAATATGTCTTTTCAGGAGTGATCAGATAAATGAAAATAAAGGCAAATAGGTACAATTTATAACTGGGAGAATGTCCAAGATTTTTATTTATTTATTTGTTTTTTTAATACTGCTCCACCTCGGAAATGACGAAGAAAAATGGGTGAATACCTTCAAATATTGCTGCTGTGGTAGTGTGAACTGGTATTACAATTAAAAATTAAAAGCATTCACTAACTGACCCATTAGCTGCCCTTTCATAACTAAATCCCCCCTTTAAAAGTCAGAGCCACACACACCATGACCACCCATCCTAAGCTATAAGGCCCCGTTAATGCAAGAGCCCTGGCTAAATTTTGATCATGAATTAGCCTCAACCAGAAATACTGGTAACATTAAAAATTCTCAGTTTACCAATAACTTTAGTCAATGCCAAATTATACCATCTGGTACTTAATATATTCATTAATCCTCATAAAGGATTATATTAAAAGGAGCATATTCTATCAATTTCTCACATCATGTCTAATAGATATTGTAATAGATGGCGTGAATATTCTGCATTGGAGGGGTCTATTCGCTCACTGATGCTTGATAAATATTTGCCTAGACTTTCATTCATGCTTAACAAAGTCATATTGAAACTGCAGCACACAATGAAAAAAGACAATAATCCTATGGCTTTCTATGCAGAGATAACGTAAAGCAAATTCACGGCATAACACCATTAATAACCTTCAATAACAATTCCAGAAGTAAATATGATTTTTGTATCACCTCCAAAACATCTGCAGACATATACCAGTGGCCTGCACAGGCCCAGGACACTGGGAAAATGCCTAATGCTGTCATTTGCAAGCCATTATCCTTTTTCACTAGCATCCCTGTCTAGGTGAATTCTTTAAATTAAATAGAAGCAAGATGTGCAAGTAGCTTGGTTACGTCAAAGCAGGCTGCACAGAGTCCCACCTGATGTCTTCCTGGGATTCATCACCACCTTTTAGGAAACTTGTCATTTTTTAAGAAATGGGAGCCGCTATCTCTGGGCAGCCATGACTGTTATCTGCACGGCAGGTCGCTGGCTGAGCCATGTTTTCTGCTAATTAAATTCACTGTGGGAGATTCCCAACGTGTGTCTCCATGGGAAATGGATCTGAAAATCTGGATGATGCCCCTAATTGCTTCTGGTAACAAGGTTATGAAACCCGTGCTGTCATGCCTAGAGAAAGCAGAACTCAGAGAAGGGTGTCTTGCTCACAGACCATATGGGCTTCTTCAGCCTACAGCTGGAAAAGCTAAAATCAGGCTCAGCTACAACTGGGCACTTCCTGAGCAAGGCCTGTCACTTTGTGCTTTTCAATTACTTACCTGGAAATGCAGCAAACAGGCAATTATGAAGAAGCTCAGTAGTAAACCAGTACATGCTAATGCTCACCTAACTGTGCTGGGAGATTAGCTCAGGCCTGGTCTAAGGCAGAGCTACCCAAAGTGTGGTTAACAGATGGCAGCACCAACCTCATCCAGGAGCTTGTTAGAAATGCAGATTCTCAGACCCCACCTCGGACCTACTGAATCAGAATATCTGAGGAAGGAGCCAAGGAATCTGAGTCTTAGCAGTCTCCCCAGTTGATTCGATGCCCATTAAACTTTGAGAAGCCCTGGTCTCCAGTACATGGGATTTGAAATCAAGGAATGTGGATCTCTTCCTGGTGGGCATAACTAGTGTTTGCCCTGGGGAGCTCTTAGCCTCTATGGTTTCAGTTCCTCATTGTTCTGGTTATCTACTGCTGTGGAACACACTGCTTCAGAACTTAGTGGCTTAAAGCAACAATGGTCTGTGAGTTGGCTGGATTTCCCGGGAAGTTTTCACATGGGATTTCTTGGGTGCTTGTAGTCAGGTGGTGGCAGGAGCTAGAGTCACAGGGACGCTCAGCCCAGCTGGATGTCCAAGACGCCTACTTCACACACATGTCAGTGTCTGAACTGGGATAGCGAACAGCTAGCTGGGTATCCCCCTCTCCATGTGTCCTCTCCCTGTGGCTAGCTTGGGCTTCCTCACAGCAGTGTCATCTCAGAGTAGCTGGACCTCTTACAGGATGCTGATTTCCTCAGAGTGTGAACTCTAAGAGACCAAGGTGGAAGCTTCTAGGCCTTTTTAAAGCTCAGGCCTGGAACTGGTATAACACCACTTCTGTCATATTTTCTGGGTAAAAAGCAAGTCACAGGGCCAGCTCAGGTTCAAGGAGAGGATCCTTGATTGGAGGGGGAGGAAAGCTATTTAGAAATAAGCAGCTACACTCACTTGTCAAATGAAGGAGGTGGCCTACATCCCTAAAGGCCTTTGTGGTTTTCATAGTCTGTGATTCTCCAACGTAGGCAATACCCATATTTCTTAGAGTCCATTCCATCCATCTCAGGGATGCCCATTTCTCTATAATGTCACTGCCACTCATTTAGCACGAAGCACATGCAGTCTTGCACTATGATTTACCTTATAAATATAGTTACTCTGACTTCTCAACTTGATTATGAAATCTTCAAGGCCTTTATGTCTTCTTGAAACTCCATTACCTGGTGCAATGACCTATACATCATATGCGGCTTTCTATGAAAATGTGATAATGATGATGATGATGGTGATGATGCTGCTGATAGAATCACTGCTATTAAATTCTCCTGTCTACTTGCATGAGTACAAAGCAACCATTTACAAAGTTGAAAAATAATGCCACATGCCTTTTGTAATTTTTTACATGTCTTTTAAAGATACAGTTTTTATGATAGACAAAATACTCGTAGAGCTGTGAATATTATTTCCCATTGAGCTACTGTTTGCTTTAAATAGATACTCTCTGTTTTTTGATTTCCCAGTGCAGAAGGGACAGTGTTTTCATCATGAAACCACTTCATTTTCCTCATGCTACAGTTTTTAGCCCCCTTGAAACTAGGTGGGACTACATACTTAAATTGTAGTCAATAATCTTACTCAATCACAACCTACCAAAGGAGGACAGAGAATGAACATCCCATGTGAACTTCCATGCTCTTCTCACCACCCCTGTGGCCAGTTGGATGGTAACAAAACAACCTCAAAGCTCCAAGATGGTCCATTCACAAGAAAGAAACAGCTCAGTCCCTGATTCACTGTTTAAAACAGAACCATCCAACCAAGAATATCCTCATTGTGTTTTGCGTGAGCAAGAATCAAATTTGTGTTGGGTCAAGACATTGGATGTGAGGGTTTGTTTCTTATAACTAACCAACCCACACTGACCAAAGTTTATTCCCAGAGTCAACCCTGTGAGACATCGATGCTTTAAATTGATGTTTAAATTGAATATTTTTCTCAATAAAGACACTTTTACATCATTTCAATGAGAACTTATTAATGTATTTGTTTGAATATTTCATATTTTATTTAACCAAATTCACAATTTAGAGCAATGTTTCACTACTAAAACAAAGCTGACCTTGCCAATTTATCCCTGCAACACATTTCCCACCAAATCCCCGACAAGGTGTCACAAGCAAGCTGGGTATATGTGAATTTCTGCATTTGTTACCTTTGCTCATTTCACCCCTCATCTCATCCAACCATCCATTCAAGAATCACATGTGAGCACCTGCTATGTACCACACATTTCCCTTTTCCTTGGGATGTCAAGTGGAATAGAACACAGTCAGGGGAAAGACAGCTACATGATGTGCTCTGGAATAAGTGGTGTGTCAAGTGCAAGGAGCGTATAACACAATGAAAGTGCAGAGACATTTTTCCAAAGGTGGTGACATCCATACTGAGGTCTGAGAGGTGAGTAACAATTTACCAGGTAGAGAAGGAAGGAAAGGCTTGATCAGACACAGGGAAAAAGCAAAGGCCCACAGGTGGGAATACTGCATCTTGTAGGATGGTCCCTACAGCTTTATCTCTAAGATATTGACAGAGTAGAATAAAACAAATTTGATGATTTTAAGTTTTAAAAGGGAGGAATCTGGGATGACCACAAGATTCATACCTTGAAGTAGACAATACAGCATCATAGTGTCATCAGTCAAAAGTAGGGCTAAAACGTGTAAGGGAGATAAGAGGTCAGAAGTAATGAGTTTAAGTTTAGCATATTAAGTGTGAAAGGCCTCTGAGACTCAAAGGTGAAAATTGTTGCCAGATGGAAATGTGGTCTAGAATTCAAAACTGATGTCTTTGTAGGAGAAATAGATTTGGGACTCATTTGTATATAGACGTGGCAATCAAAAACTATGGCTGTGGATTGAAGAAAGAGCTAGAGAGCAGAACACAAAGTCATCCAAGGACAAAATCCTGACAAAAGGGAGCATTAATGGATAAATGGAGAAAGAAGGTACCCAAAGGAGACCTAAATGCATAAGAGAGGTGTATTAGTCTGTTTTTGTATTGCTTATAGTGGAATACCTGAAACCGGGTAATTCATAAAGAAAAGAAGTTTATTTGGCTCACAATTCTGGGACAGCTGCAACAAGTATGGGCCTCAGGCTGCTTCCACTCATAGCAGAAAGCAGCAGGCATCTGGCAGGTACAAGCAGATCACATGGTGAGAGGAAGCAAGAGAGAGAGGGAGGAGGTGGCAGGGTCCTTTAAACAACCAGCTCTCATGGGAACTAATAGAGCAAGAACTCACTCATTACTACCCCTCCCCAGTGAGGGCATTAATCCATTCATGAGAGACCCGCCCCTCATGACCCAAGCCACTCCCAACATTCCCAAGTTGTGGACCAGATTTTGATATGAGCTTTGGGAGAACAACACATCTAAAATCTATCAAGAGGTAAAGTAGGAAGAACAAAAACTCCCATAAGAACCCTCTCTGGCTCCCCAAATCCTCTTCATCCTTCAAGGCTTGGCTAATATTGCACATTCTTGATGATGTGAAGTCTTCATAGACATCCCTTAAACATAGCAATATCTCCCACCCCTCATTTGTCTCTATCACTCCATATATCAAACACAACACGGTATTAATATCTCCCCACATTAGCTCTTGGAGGAGAGGAATATGTCTCATTCACTTTCGAATGACAGAAAATTCAAATTGGCTTAAGGAAAAGGCAACGATGGACTTTGCCTTTAGATGTGGTAGCTCCATGGGCTCGAAGTATGCCTCTCTCTTCACTTCTTGACTCTGATTTTCCCTCAGGTGGCTTCATTCTCAGGCAGCCTGTCCCCATAGATGGACACAGAGTTCCAGCCCTATACTTTATTTCTTAACAAACCCAGGGAGAAAAAGAGGTCTTTGTTTATGATCATGCTCAGCTCTGGCTGGCTCTTATCAGATTACATGCCTATTTTTAACCAGTCATTGAGGCCAGGAGGATGCTAGGCTCCAATTGGCCAGGCTGAATCGCATGACAAGGAAGTGAGAGTTGAGTCAGTTTCACCCTGGGAGTACTTTGACATGAATCAAATGACATGCACCAGGAAAAAAGAAGGATCACCAAAATAAGTCAAGGTGCTAAGAAATGGAAATTGATATTGGGTAAGCAAATAAGAATTGTGTTCAGTGAGGACCTTGAATGTAATGGGCATTCAACAAATATGTCTTGATTGCCCAGTTACAAGCTTAATTGCCCACTTTGTTCTTATCTGTGAAAGAAAATGATAGAAAAATGTGTTATTATCAAGAGAAGTGACTTGTTTATGTGATAAGGAGAAATCAAAAAGAAAAAATAAAAACGAGCTGGTATTTGTGCCCACTGGCATTCTGACTGGTGGAGGCAGAGAATCCAGAGTAGATGAGAGGGAGAGAGCAGCAGAAATGCTAAGAAGGAAGGTGAACAGGGCAAAGGTCTTTCTGGAGGCTATAGGCATTTGAGAGTAAATGGTGATGGGGGCTGTCTTGGTTTGAAAGCCACCCAAGTTCTGAAGCATCTTAGTCATGAGAATAACAAGCTTGGCTGTACAAATCAAATCTACATCATTACAGAAGTTTGACATTTGCTAAATTACCTATGAAAACTTAGCCTGGTTGTTAAGAAGAATCAAAAAAGTGTATTCATCTCAAAGCTAAATGTCAAGCTACTTTAAAGATCTCCTAATGCCTACAGATGGGGGGGGGGCAGGGGATGGGAGACGTGGACATTAAAGGCAATAAACTTTCCAGACATCTTCATCTCCATAACCTCCCCGAGATGCCTCTCAGCACTCTTAGTTAGGCAATTGTTCCTTTCTATTGTGCCTGCCTATTGGCAACCCATTTTTTAAAGGTATGCTCACAGAGCAGCATTTAAAAACTAAATTGAAACACTGGAAGCCAGACACAGCAAAACTGACCCAAACTCTATTTACAGACTGCAGCCAGAGGTGTGTTAACAGGGAAGGCCACCAAACAAATGATTCCAGAGTACTAAACTAGTTGTTCTAGAACTAAGACACTCTGGCAAATGGTCAAAACAACTCTTTACAAAATTAGAATTAAGAAGACCCCTACCCTATATACTTCAAATGATCAGGTATCCATACAAACTTTATGTAAGGATAGTTATTCTTGAACATTTACAGATGACAGCTACACTCTCTGAATTATATTTATCTAAAGTCCCCCAAATTCTTATATGTGTAATTCTGTACATGTATATAGAAAGTTACACATACATATAAATATGTTTTGTGCAAAGACATGAAAAGCTGCCCCAAAATACAGCAAACTTCAGCACCTCCCCTAGACTTAAATGGGGGCTTCCATTTATTACCTAACGGTTGTCTGGAGAGCTAAGGTGGTGAGAATCTTGTGTTTGCTAAGGGAAGAGTACTCAGAAAAGCTTTAAGAAAGGAAAGGGGAGTTTGAGGACCCCTAAGAAGTCATTCAGTGCCTCAAAATATGCTTTATGAAGTTCATTTTGGTAAATGTATAACAGTTAGCTCAGTTTTCTCATAGGCCTATTTATTTTTGGATGGGTAAAACCATGGGATCTACCCTTTATGACATCTCCTGTAGGGAAACATGTTCCCAGTTTAAACACCTGGCTTCAAAACACAGTTTCCAGGTGTTTGTATGCTGAGAGCCCTTTGGGCTCACACACACACACACACACACACACACACACACACACAGAGGCATGAAAGTGCACTCTCCTGAACCATGAGTTAATAGTTCTTGAACACTGTTTAAACTTTTATCTTTTAAATATTAATCATTTTCTATCCTGGATAGGAGAAAAACCATATGTACAAATATGCATACCCACACTCATATCTACATACCCTTTAAAGTAATGTGCATACCCGCGCGCATATCTACACGTCCTTTACAGTAATGTGCATACCCGCGCGCATATCTACACGTCCTTTACAGTAATGTGCATACCCGCGCGCATATCTACACGTCCTTTACAGTAATGTGCATACCCGCGCGCATATCTACACGTCCTTTACAGTAATGTGCATACCCGCGCGCATATCTACACGTCCTTTACAGTAATGTGCATACCCGCGCGCATATCTACACGTCCTTTACAGTAATGTGCATACCCGCACGCATATCTACATGTCCTTTACAGTTGCACTCCTCCTTTTTCTTGAAAACCCATATTCTCTAGCTGAAAAAATCCTTCTTAATTACCTGAGGTACCTCTTCTATGATCTAGAAGCAAGTGGCTAAAATGCTTTAGTGGAAAAGAGACAGCCTTCCATGGGGAGAAGGTGTCGGTTTCTAAGAAGATGGCGCAGAGCTATTTGTATGCAGACCTCAGCGGGGCCTGGGAGAGTAAAAGGCAGTTCAGGGAACATGGGAGGCTGGACTATGCCCACCCCAGGGGCACCAGAGTGACTGTGGGTGGAACTGACATGATTCCTCTGCCCCTATTTAGATTAATGCTCCTGCTGTGGTCTTATCAGTACTAAGATGGCAATTGTTGACAACAGAGTGGATGTGCCCTCCTTCCATCCCCTCCAAACCCCTTCAAAAAAGGGCCTTGGTTAAAAGGAGAGAAAATGACACTGAGGTTCCTGTGAGGGTCTTCTGCCCACATAGCAATGTAGCTACAGAGACCTCTAATGGGAACGTGGGGACTTACTGCCCCTCATCACCTGTCCACACTCTTGGGCATATATTTGCTACCTCCCTGGCCTTTGAAAGGTACAGGATTCCTAATAACATCACACAGGTGATTGTCCCAGTCCCTAGGAACCAGTAAGTGACTGTCACTAATAAAGAACAAAGACTCTACAGGGATAAAGTAATGGCTTTCATTAGAACTACAGAAGTCTTGATCGTGTCAGACCAGTTACCAAAGGGTCAAAGAAGCTTGGAGAACGGCCCATATTGTTCCTTTTTCAATCTCCAGCTGTGACCATTGTTGGCTCTTAACTATAGCTGGATGGTCAGTGAATTGCATGCTCTTTGGTATTTTTTTTTTTTTTTTTTTTTGCATTGTGTGGGAGAGCTAGAAAGGGCTGGGGAAAGAAATTCATTTTCTTTTTCTACATACTTCTTTTATGATTTATGAAAAATTGATTTACTTTCTTCAGTTAGATCACCATGAGTCAGAGAAATACAGTTACAATAAAGTGGCAGTGTCATTTCTAAAGTAGACCACGCTCTGGTTCACCAATGATGGCCAATTAAAATAAGTTATTCCTGTCTGGTGGGACTGTGTGAAATGAACTATCATCCAAAATGAATTAAAGCCTGGGCTTGGAAGACTTCCTATTGACCAGCCTGTGGTATAATTTATAATCACTTCTGCTTACAATGAGTTGGGGCAGAGAAGCCAGGAAGAAAACTGGCTTTGCTCTCACCTGGATATGAGTAAGAACAACAAAAAGGGCATCTGCTTATTAAAGTTTTGATCCTAAATTTTTTTTCAGTTGTGAGTGCCAAGTATCTACATGGATATAGGTATATAAGGGAATCTCAGTGAAGAGCTTGTGACCAGAATACGCAGCACCCAGCACCACGGCCTGTAAGCCTTATCATCTGGACCCAGCTCACATTCTGGGGACTGGGATCCATTCCATGCACTGTCTGTATTTCTGAGGGTAAAGTTTTACCCTTTCATAATGACAGGACTGTTTTTTTAGGGAGTATCTTCTGTCTAACTAAATTGAGGGTGATTATCTTCTTTTTTTTAGACTCAACTTCTCTAAACCTTCTAGGATCTTAGAGAAGCAGACCCCAATTAGTTTCAATTAGTAAAGGAAGAATGACCCTATCCTTAGTCATGCCAACTATCATGATTAATTGGAAGGGGAAGGTTCCAACAGACCCATCTCTGACTATTTCTATACCAATTTTTCTTGTTCTCTTTCTGTATTTGTGTATCTCTGTATTTCTCTTTATCTCTCAATCTGTCTGTCTCTCTGTGTCTTTGTGTACCCTCAAGAGTGAGCATTTCTCTAATCTCTCTTTCTGTGTACTCACGCTCTCTCTACCTCAAACTCTCTCTTAAACACACATTCACACACACCCACACACCCACACACACAAACACACACTTGCACACACCACTTAAGATTTGGAGTCACAAACCGTAACACCAAACTTCCTCTCCTGCCTATACCCTTAAAAGTGGCCCTGCAATGTGAGTTTTCCTGGAGCCAGTTAAACCAAAAACACCTAGCTCTTACACCCTTCAGACCCCTTTTGCACCTGTGCTATGGAATCCTCCATGCAAGGCTCAGATAAAAGACTGTCTAATCAGCAGGAACGTAAAGGCCATTGGCCTGAAGATGGGTCATTTAACATCAAGCCAGCGTGGCAGCTAATTCTAATCTGAGCACACATGGGAACCCATGCCTAGTTCCACAAAGACATCCTTGCCTGTGCCAGGGGCCAGCAGTGGAATGATGCCCCTGCCCTGCTCATTGTATTTATGTCATTCATATTCCCAGTGTCCCCAGAACAGGTCTTGGTATACTGCCCGGTTCCTACAGTTGTTTATTTCATTCATTTGTTCATTCATTCAATTAGTAAATATTTCTTGAGCATCAGCTACATGCTGGACCCTTGGCTAAGCTTGGAAATAGTATCAGGGAGCAAAATGGTAACCTTGAGTTTGCCATTCTAGTTGAAGGACTCGAGTTCTACCTCCAGCCTAGACTGTAGTCCCCTTGATAATCCCTTCTCTCAACCTCTCTGATCCTGCCTAACTTTGACTCAGTTCTCTGCTTCTCCTAATGCTATCCCAATTCCCTCATACACCTGTTACTATCATATTCTCCAAATCTCTCTAGTTCTCAGACACTTCCCCACCTTGCCTGGGCCATCTCACCTACAAAAGAACTCTGACACCTAATAATAGTGGAGGGTTAAATTCTTTCAGTGTGAAGGCTGTTCCTTTATCTTAGTAAGAACATACCAGCCTGCTTCCTGAATTTAATTATAAATGAGGAAATTCCTTCACTGTGGACTCGTTTGGTTCTCCATGCAAAGTGGAGAGTTCTGCAATGGACTTTCTTCACATGTTATAACAGGAGCAAGAGGTCTCTTGGCTCATCTGTGAGAAGAGATGCTGCCCTTAATCTTGAAAGCCTCATAAATCATCAGATTCCACAAGAGGCTGGGTAGAGAGCCTCAGGACCCTGGTACCTGCTTGGTCTCCTGAATCTTCTCACTGTGAGAAGAAGCCAGCTGTGAACTAACTTATTGATGTCAAGTGTGTGTGTGCGTGTGCGTGTGTGTGTGTAAGTGCCATCAACCATTTCTTTCTAACTCCTTGAAAGCTTAAATCTTTACCCATCATGTCACTGTATGTCCCTAACACAGATCATCGGAGGCCTTGGGATTCACAAAATGTCTTGCACCCAAGGCTGTGACATCTATTTCCAATGAGTCTTTACATAACCCCATTGTATAGCAATGGGAGAGAATTTCAACTTCCTTGGGAAGCCTATTATAAAACCATGTTCATAAATCTGTTCACCTTTTCTATCACTTTGCTTTTATCAGAATTCTTGTAAATGTGTTCTCTCTGTCTTACAGTTAATAAATTAAATGAGAAAGTAATAAAGGAAGAAGGATGAATCTTAGCATACATCCTAGAGACTTAAGGACAAAATTGTTCTCAAGAGATGACTTGTGCTTGCAGCTGTCGGACTCTGGGGGATGGCTGAGGCAACCAGGGGAGACGGCTGGGGTTTGAAAGGGTTCCAGTCTCTCCCTGGGGACTTGATTCCCTGGGCAAAGGCTCCCAGCAAAGCAAGGGAACATAGCACGTGTCCAGTACCAAACCTGTGGTTAATGTTTCATACAGCCCAACTCAAAGCAAATAAATATTTCAGCAAAAAGAACTGCCCTTGATGTATTTGAACATCACTGAATTAAGAAAGCCACTAAATTCACTGCAGTTACAGAGAAGTGGGAGGAAAGGACTTGAGAGAATAGGTTGATTCATTCTCTCTTTGCCTCTTCCAGGCTCTTTGCTTTCCCGTCTATTTTTTCCTCTTGTATTTCTCTATGCCTATCCTCGAATGTTTTCCTTGACTTTATTATCATTACTCTTGTTTTCCTCATTCAGACTTTTGAAACAGAAAAACAGTATGAGTATGAATCGATGTGCCCTTCTTTCCAGAGGAAAACCAGGGAACTGAACAAGAGACACGTCTCCCCACCTTCCAGCACTCCCACCCCACCCCCAAGGTTTCAAACACTTCAGCTAGTGCAGAAAACTGTAGTTTATTTAAGCAGAGACAAGCAAGGCACTGTGACTAGAAATTGGTAGTAAATTCCACAATTAGAGAGCAGAGCTGCTAAAAGCTTTTACTCAAAGGGACCCAAGATTATACTGTGAACAAATTAAATTGCCTGCTGCTTCCATTCTCACCAGGTGACTGGGGACATATGGTGACAAAAGATCGAGCAAATATATTGAATAGGATTCTTGCTTTAAAAAATAAATGTTGAGGAAACTTGGAATCCAATTTCCAATTTTAAAAACTGCCATCCCCATTAAAGGAGGGGAGAGAGTCTTGACATCTACCTACATTGGGTAAATGCCACAACCTGGCACTCCTGCAAGTGGAAAGTTACAGCCCTCTAGCTTCCAAACCACTAAGCCATTAATCTCTCCAAATCTTCCCAGTGTGGCTGTGTTCTCAGCCTGACAGTATTTCATAAATGATAGAAAGTTTGAGTGAGAGGGCCAGGGGATACAGACAACCATTCAAGGATCCAATGACAATGAGACACACCAAAGGCAAGTCTACTTTGAGACGCTCTCCAGACATTTTAATCACATTGAATAGCCAACAAGAGCTCAAAGCAAGGAACAAAATTCCCACATCATCAAATCAGGCAATCTTCATATAGGAGATTCATAGACTACAAGAGCCCACGTTGAAATCTAATCATTTAATTAAAGAGTGACGTCAACTTTGCCTGGCTAACAGCAGAAAAGTCTAGCATTACACCCACCAAGCAAATGCACAAGGGAACCTGCCAATACCCAATGTCATGCAGACTTGTCAAGGTCACACAGTGACACAACAGTGAGAGATTGGACCAATGCACTCATTGGACCAATGCACAGGTAGAAGTTGGTTGGTTCGTGCAATGGAAAAGAGTTTTACAATACAGTTCTTGCCGGAGCCTCCAGGAACTGAAGAGAGCGTCCCACCATCAGCCTGCCCAAGTCTAAGGTCCCTCAGTCTAATTTCTTTGCTTGGCTCCCTTTCTGTGCAGACTCCAGAATAAAATATGGTTTCTTAAGGAGACCCCCACCCTTGTCCCATTGGGAGACTTGCTTACTTAATTACTTACAAATCACTGCAGAGAAAATGTAGAGGACAAAATTAATTAATTAATTAATTAATTAATTAAAATTAAATGAGTAATGTATACAGTTTCTGAAGTCCTCTCATCATTTTCTGTAATGTAGCCCTGAGTCCATTCTTACTTGCTCCTTTAAAGTTTCTTTGACTTTGCATTTTCTTTGGTCATTTAGAAAATCTCTAAACTGCACCCCTTCACACACATCATCTATGGGTGATCACAGCAGTTATTTTTTTCTAGTTCATATAGGAGCTGTCCCCCAAAGTGATCTCATCCCCAGAAAAGACCAGAATATGCAATCAGGACAGAACAATAAATGTTAATTAATGTCATTGGCTCCTGTTTTGCTCAAGAGGGTAATTGAATTTGGGGGACATACCTGGCCGAATAAATTCCTCAAAATGGCCTTTATGTCACACTTCCACATGCCAATAAAGCAAATAATGTACACTTTGGGTTGCTGAACAATATCTTGTACATAGGTAGAAATATCTGGGATACTATGTATAGATAAAAATTCACTCTAAATTTTAGGTGGGGTCTATGGAAATCTATTACATTTAATCATGTAACATTAAGCAAATATTTCAAAGCCATAAAAATAAAGTGAATTTACATATGGACCTTTCCTATGATCCAGAAATTTCACTGTCAAGTTTTATCCAAGAGAAATAAAAACATATTCCCACAAAAAGTCTTGTACAAGAATATTTATAGCAGCTTTATTTGTACTAGCCAATAACTGGAAACAACCCAAATATCCATCAACAGGAGATGTGAGAAATAAATTGTGGTATATTCATACAGTAGAATACCATTCAGCAATGAGAAGAAACAAACTCGATATATGCAGCTACACAGTTGAATCTCAAAAATGAAACAATACTGGGTGAAAGAAGCCAAGCACAAAAAGTATATCCTATATGACTCTATTTATACGAAATTTAAGAATGAGCAAAATTGTGCTATTGTATAGAAAGCATAAAAGGGACTTGCTGAAGGTGCGGGAGCTGGCTAGAAACAGGAGGGAGTTTCTGGGGTGATAAAAATGTTCTATGTCTTGATAAGAGTGTATGTTATACTCATTTATCCTTGCACTTAATATTCATGCATTTCACTCTATGTAAATTATACCTCAATTATAACAAGGTTTTAACAAGTGACATAATATGGGCATATCTGGAAAATATATTCCATATCCCAAATGAGTTTGTATACATTCAATATAAATAAGTTCACTGTGTGTTGTTTAAGAATAAATTCATCATTAATTCAAGTCCTTCTGAGTGTCCCTGTCACCTCCAGTTAAACTTGCATCCCAACATCTTGGCAGTAGGTTCTACAATCAGGAAGAGCTGGAGAACCCTAGGTGACACTTTACACCCTTCCTATCTATGCACAACAGCAGAAAATACAACCAACCAAATTAACTGGAAGGAAGAAGTAAGGAGCAGTGGGCTGTGTTTCAGGATCTACCAAAGATCACCACAGCCTTGAGTACATCTGAAACACTTCCCAAATCTAACAACTAAAAATTGAAAGACCGGAAGAGCTAGAGTTGGAAACATTCAATAAATCATTAAATATTATCAGCATAGCTGTCTGCTTGGGATGAGCTCTAAACCTTGATTGAAATTTCTCCAATAAATCAAAGGGAGCAAGGTGATTTTATATTTACCTGTAAATAACATTTCCGCCTTTATGTCTTAGATGGAAAACCAGGATCTGAGACCTGCTTGCAATGAGATAAGCTTCAGATTATCAATGCAGCAAGCTTGTTGTGGTGCCAGCCTTAAAAATATAAGAACAAGTCCAGGTTTGAAGAAAATCATCACATATTTTTTTTAAAAAGTACTGTCAATGCCAGAGAATATTCTTGCACAAGGCAAAATAGGATTGGTTATAATAGCTCCACTTTTGGGTCGGTCCTTCGGAAAGGTACAAAGTGCAGAGAAGCACGGGAAAATCCAGAGAAGCACATACCAAAGGGACCAAGTCTGTCCCCATTGGCCAGATTCTGTGATTGGGACAACTATGGTGATTTTTAGTCCCAATGCAAATGCATTGAGTATTTTCATTTATATTTCTTTGTCAGCTCTAATTACTTGTCAGTTTGAAAAGCAAATGTTTGTGGGAGCCACATTTCTTGCCAATATGATAATATGGGCTTAAATGTCATAATTGGAGTAAACTGCATGGGTCTTTAACTTCTCGGTCAGGACCCAGCTACTCTCAATATTTTTAGGTGATAGCAAAAAAAGACTTAGAATCTTAATTAAAACTATGATTTTTCTTCTTATTAGAACTAAAAACAGATTGCTAATAAATGAATGAATTTACTGTTTGCAATCTGCTTAAAAATATGTAGCAAAATTATCTCTGGGAGGTCAAATTAGAAGACCTAACCTACTTATGAAATAAAGTTGTTGCAAATTAAAATGTGAACTATCTTCCCAGAAGGTCATTATAGCAGATGGTGTTGGAGCCCCAGTAATGGTTACCTGCGGCAGGGAGCCGCCAACTGCCTGCCTAATGGCTTTCTCTCCTCTGCTCCTGACAAGCAGGACTGGAGTGCTGGGGAGTTAATGCCCTCAGAAGGCGGCTTCAACCAATGAAGAGTGAGAGTTAATAGATTAATACCACAGCTTCTCACCACCGAGGTAGGACAACTCTGAAGTGTGTTCTACACTGCCCCCTAAAGGTCGCCGGTGGTATTGAGCCCCAGCCCTGGTTGCCTGCGGTATGATCTGCAATTAACACACACGGTGTTGGCTTGTTCCTTTCTCTTCCCTGTCTTAATACTTCGCTCCCCTGTAGGTACTTCCTGCAATCACAACCCTCATAACTGATGTGCACCCCAATCCTAGACTTAGGTTCTGTTTCCAGGGGAACCCAAGCTTCAAAACCCATAAGCATGATTTTGGTTAAATCCAAGCCTAGCTGCCCAAATCTTGACAAAAGCTA
This sequence comes from Galeopterus variegatus, assembly GCF_000696425.1. Classification (NCBI taxonomy): domain Eukaryota; kingdom Metazoa; phylum Chordata; class Mammalia; order Dermoptera; family Cynocephalidae; genus Galeopterus; species Galeopterus variegatus. The sequence continues at coordinate 238,375 of NW_007728489.1, forward strand.
TCTGTGATTCAGGAAAAATAAAAAGACGGCTTCCTCACTGACTTCTAGGAAGTATAAACTGCTCCTGTGATAGGCCACAAAGGGAAAAGTCTGATAAAAAAGGTTAGGGAAGTTATTTTCTCTCAACTATGTGAACCCCTCCCCACCTCAAAAAAAAATCCCCATAGTGTTAATCTCGCTTAGTAATGATGGAAGCAAAGCAGGTTTCTAAAATAAACCTCACCTTGGGGTGAGTCTCATGATCTCGGTGACAACATCTTGTTCCGTAGGTAAAAATAGCATGTGGGTTAGATTGTGATTCAGTAACTAATGTATAACTTGCTAACAAAGAAAGTCAAAAAACATGGAAAATGCACATAGACATTCCTAGCTTTATGATGTAGTTTGGTTTGGTTTGCAGCTGGCCGGTACGGGGATCTGAACCCTTGACCTTGGTGTTACCATCACTGTGCTATAACCAACTGAGAAACCGGCCAGCCCCAACTCTGTGATGTAATTTGTGATCAATGATTTTACTCATCAATGAAAATGGGAAAACTCCAGAATGAGGCATCCCCCTTCCAGTGTAGACTTTTCCATAAAATCCTTTCAGCTTGTATTAGACTTTGGAGCAGTTACCAACCCTGTTGGTCTGTGCCAGGTCAACCCTCACCTTTTATTCCTAATAAACTTCTTTAAAACTATTTTGCCTCAACTGCCTTCGTTTCAGTTGACATTAGGAACAGGTGCATGGCATGCTAGCATGAAGTCAGTTGTCCTCATCTCTCAGAGTAATTTTTAAATAGCAAACCTCTGTCAGGCAGTTTTTTTGTTGTTGTTGTTGTTGTTGTTGTTTTTTACCATTCCTAGCCCTGCCAGCCAATCTATCAGTTGTCCATGACCACTCAGTCCATCAGTGTAGTCAGGGGAATCCTTAGTATTTGGGAGTGTTTGGAACACTTTGCGATGCCTGTGGAATTCTAGGTGTTACAGGTGGATCACATAGTCCTGGTACTTTCTATTCCCTTCAAAGAAGAAAACTAGCCATTCAAGTCTGCAAGTGATAGGGACAATAGACTATTTGGGGCAGCCTGGAGGAGCCTCTCTTCTCACAGTCTTGGCACAAGGCAGTGCACGTGTAGGGGGAGGAAACTGGACCAGGAGTTAAAGACTCAGGCGCCATCCCCACTCTGTAATGGCAGATGTGTGACATCGAAGGGCCAGTTTAATCTTTCCTTGGCCTCTGTTCTTCCTCTCTGAAATGAGTGGAAGAGATAAATAATTTCTCAGCTCTTTAATTCTATTTTCTTTTTTTTTTTTTCCTTTTTGTCTTTTTTTTACTGACCGGTAATGGGATTGCAACCCTCAGTGTCGATTAATTCTATTTTCTAAGAGTAATGTTAATTTATTGTTCAAGTCAGTGATAGTAATTGTAAAAAAGAAAATTTAAAAAGTGTTGTGATGATCTCCTGGGGCTAGAATATATCCTAATTGATGGATGGATATTGGTTTGGGAAATGGTGCTTTTTGTAATTCAAAGGCTCCTTAGCCTAAACTTTTAAAGGAATTCCCATAACAGTTTTGCTAGTGAAATTCAGAAAATACCTCCTTCAGCAGGATAAATCCAGAACCTAGGATCCTAAACTGAAAAGGAAAAACTATTCAAGGCTTTACAAAGAATCAGAGGTTAGATGATAAAGTAAGAAATAGTCATTTTGAAAGAAAGTGTATTCTAATCACCTGTCAGCTGGAAATAGATAAAACATTTTTGAGCTCCAGCCACTAGTGGTGGCAGCAAGAAGTGTCTGGGGTACCGAGGGGCTTTAGGCCCATCCTTTTTCGCTGGTCCCCCCCTTCACTAATGTGGATACAGACATTCTTGGGTTTCTTATTTGTACACAAATCACTTTTCAAGTCAACTAAGGTTGACTCTGGAACAACATGTGTTTTAACTGCACAGGTATACTTTTTAGATAGATTTTTTTTTCCATAAATACTGCCAGCTCTCCACAAACGAGGGTTCCACATCTACAGATTCAACCAACCTCAATAGAAATAAGGGGATGTGGAGCCCACATATATACAGAGAGACAAGTTTTCATCTCCTCGAGTGCCACAGGGCTGACTGAGGGACTTGAACATCCATGGATTTTAGTCTCTGTGGGGGTCCTGGAACCGATCTCCCATGGATACCGAGGGACAACTGTACAAGATACTCACACTCACCCTTACCCCACCCCTCGTTTCTCTAGAGTTTGCTGTACCCACAACACCTCACTATAAACATTCTGAACATATAATACCTCAACATACACCCCATTCACAGATGGAAAAAGTAAGGTTCAGAAATATTACATGAGGATGTTTGCCAGGGCACTAACCCATGTTGATATGGCTCCAAAATGTGGTAATATTTTGCTTGTGTAAATGCTATTTATTTTATTTTTTATTATTGCATATTTAATAATGCTCACTGTAACACACAAAACAATAGAAAAATGTATAAGGAAAATAGGATAATTGTTATCCAACTTTAGACTTGACATTTGAAAGGCATTTATGGCATGTTAGTTTTATTTTTATATTTTAATGTAGTGAGATATATATATATAAGGGGTATGTATATATATATACACACACATATATATATACATATATATACATATATATATATATATACACATATATATATACATACATACATACGCCTTACTGGTCAAATTTATGCAGCTATTCTCCTAGAATTTTTCTTCTTCTGCATTTGCACATTTGATATACCTGGGACTTATTTTTATATAGTAATGACATAGGGATCTAATTTTATTTTCTTCTATAGATAATCAATTATCGAATAAAGAATTTTTGTCAGTGAATTGAAATCCCACCTTCGCGGTGTGACAGGTCTTCAAAAGTTATATGAAAAGATTCTTATCTTTCAATTCCACTTTTCCATGAACTTTTTGAAGTACCCTTGTATATCTCGTTCCCATTTGTACTTGGTTCTATTTCTGGACTTTTCTGTCCATTGACCTATTTGTCTGCTCTAATAGCAAAATTTTTTGATTACAGAGGCAGTGGTAGGTTGAAAAATGACCCCCCAAAAGATATCCACAACTTAATCTCTGGAACCTGCAAATGCCACCTTATTTGGAAAAAGTGTCTCTGAAAATGATTCAGTTAAGGATTTTGAGATGAAGAGATTATCTGGGATTATTGGCATGGGCCCCAAATATCATCGCGTGTTTTAAGAGAAGACAGAGGGAAATTACAAAGACAGAAGAGGAGGAGTCAACATGAACATGGAGGCAGAGACTGGAGCGATGCAGCCACAAGCCAGGGAAGGGCAGGAGCCACCAGAAGCTGGAAGAGGCAGGGAACACATTCTCTCCTAGAGCCTCCAGAGGAAGTGCAACCCTAACGACACCTTGATTTCAGACTTCTGGAACTATGAAATAACACACTTCTGTTGTTTTAAGCCATCAGCTTTGTAGTGATTTGCTTCAGCAGCAAACTAATACAGTAGTATTTTTTAATGGGATTGGCTTCAGGGTTCTACCATCTGTTTCCACGTTTTCTGTTAAGTAAGTGGTCTTTATCATGACTATGTATTCTATTTAAATTTTATTTAGAATTTTGAAGAGGGGTGGGTGCTGAATTTTATAAAGAACCTCCTTAGTACCTAATGGTATAATCATCTGGCTTCCCCTCTTAATCTGAAGGCTTACCTTAATTTGTTGAGGTGAGGAACCATGTGATATATTTGAAAATTTGAAATCTCTTTGAATTCTTTGAATAAGTACCATTTGAGTGTGGCATTCTTATTCTTGTATTATTTGGCTGAAAACTCTTTGCTAACACTTTGTTTTTAAAAGTCCGCATTTATACCTATGAGTAAATTGATTCAATGCTTAATTTTACATATGAACCTTATCAGGTTTTGGTATTAAGATTATGTAAATTTAATATAATGAATTGTACAGTTCTGCTCCTACAGTCTCGACTTAAGTTACAGAGATATTTTTATGCCTTATAAAAGTTAGATCAGATTTGACTATAAAACTATCTGGATCTGGTGATTTTTTAAATAGTAGGTATTTAATTATTTTTACCATCAACTTACTGGCTACCGACCTAATCAGATATTATCATTTTTGTTAAATCCTTTTTATTTAGTTACACTTTTCCAGGTAATAAAATTTATTGCAATACATTTATATATAATATTCTTTAATACATTTTAAATCTCCCACAGATCTGTGTATTCTCTCCCTCCTGATGCTACAGATTGCATATTTTTTGTGTTTTTGTTTGTTTGTTTGTTTGTTTGTTTTTTACTAATTATACCTGCCAGTTTATCTTATTTGTCCCCTCAGTGAAATTGCCTTTTGGTTGATGTTTTCTTTCTTTTTTTTTTTTTTTTCTATTTTTATTTTTTTTTTGAGAATTTACAATTGCATCTTTCCTTCCAGTTTCTTTTGGTTTACATTGTTCATCCTCCTGATTTCTTAATTTGAAAATGAAGTTTACTTATTTATAGTTGTTTTAAAATAATAGAAGCAATAAAGACATATTTTTGCACAATATAGCTTTAACTACATCCCACAGTTTTTTGTACAAAATGTTTTTTTCATTATTTTATATATACCTTATACTCATGTGGTGTATAATTTCAGTTTCCTTTTTTTTTTTTTTTTATACTGAACCAGTAATTATTTGGAAGAATACTTTTAACTTCCATGTAGTTAATGTTCTTTCTGGGCTTTTTATTGCTGATTTCTAGCTTAGTTGAGTCTAATCAGAGATTATGCTGTATAAAATCTCTATTTAGGATATTGGCTAAATACATAATCAATATTAGTTAGATGCTCCATCAAAATAGGGGAAAATGTACATTTTCTGACTCTGGTTTAGAAAGGTTTATATTTACTGTTTGTAATGTCCATATCCTAACATGTTTCTAATAAATTGAATTTATTGAACATATTCTTCAACATACTCACACCATTTCTTACTTTTTATTTAAGCTATTTATTAACAGCTGTATTATAATTATGCATTGTCAAAGTTTCCTTACATTTCTAGTTTGTTATGTTTTGTTTTGGACAGATATAATGCTTGATTCATACATTTTTACAACTGTTGTATCCTCTTTGTTGAATAAAACTTTTACCATTACTACTTCTTTTCCCTGTTTGATGTTTTCTTCTTGTATTTCAAAGTTTTTTATTAACATTCTCACCTTCATTTTGACATGACTTCCTGGTATATTTTTGATGAACTCTGTATTATCCACATGTATTTTATTGTAACTTTGTTTTATGTAGTATAATTCTAGATAGCATGGAGTTGATTATTTTTGATTTGCAGAATCTGATAATCTTTCTCCTCTGACAGAATTTAGCTAGTTGATATTCATTTTAATAACTGATGTATAGTTTATTAGTCCAAATTATTTCATTTGCTCACTGTTGCATTGTGTTGTTTTGTGGAGTATGCTAACATTTGTATAGCAAATGTATTTCAGAAGGCCTAGTTTCCAAAGCCCTGTAGTTTCAGGTATAACCTAACTTTTTAAAATTACATATGGAAATGTTAAGCTTGCAAAAAACAGGAAACTTGCCACAAGCTAAAGTCTCTGTTGTAGATAAAGAATTGTAACACAGCAACATTGTCGGCTCAAGGACAGATGTCCTTGGAGCAGGTTAACCTAAAGTTATTTTATTGTTATGTAAAAATACTGAGGAAACTGCTGTAGGAAATGATAGTATTTGCTAAGAACAAGCTTTTGTTGGTGGATCGACTTAACCTTTTGCAAACTGCATTATGGAATGTCACTTTGTTATTTCACTGATGTTACCAGCTTCTATTGTTAAACTATACTTAGCTATAACTCCACCTATGTTCCTTTTCTGTAACTTTCTGGCCTGGAGAATAAAAACTGAGACAGAACCCCAGTTCAGGGTTAATTTCCCAAGGAGGAATGCCTCTCTCTTGAGTGTTCCAGGAAATTAACCCCTTTGGGGTTTCTCACTGCTCAGAAGAAATGGGCTTTAAGTAATCCTATGCGTCTCTGTCACCCAGGGGAAGAGAGGTGACAAAGAGAGTGCATTGTTTCCCTTTTTCCTTGTAATTACAAATAAACAAGAGCAGGGGCCATTGCTGGTCTCACCTTTCTGTACTTTGCATATTCCCCAGTCTTGAGATATCAATTATTATTTGTTAGACTGTGTCCTTGAATATTTTCCTCAAGGTTCATGAAGTTTCATTTTCTAGGTATACTCTATCCTACTCTCTCAGACTTTGCAACTCTGAAAATAGATTACTTGTTGCTGACACTGGCGTATGATACCTTGGCTGGGTATAGGATTATGGAATCCTACCCAGTCCTTTATTCTAAATTGCTAATTAATGAGAAGTCAGATACTGGCCTCTCCAAGTGTGGGTGCTAATCCTTTTTCTGCACAAGGTTCAATAGCAATCCAGTCCACTGGTGCTTTTTCTCTAGGTTTCCAGGGTCACAAGGTCAGAGAGCACCTCCAAGGCTCACATGCCCCAGTCTCTTCAAAGCCTCTACTGGATGAGCCTCATTAGGTAGCAACAAAACCTATAAACTTCAGTCTAGATCTTTGGAAGAAGCCAGCTGCCTCTAATGGGGCTTCCTGGGCTATTCATCCTGTTGGCTGCCCTGGGAAGCTCAGGAGCATGTGCAGCTTCAAATGGTCTCTTCTGATTCTCAGACTATTTTGTTTTCACCAAGAGGAAGCAGAGGGGGTAGGGGTACAAAGGTACATTTTGATACATTATCCTATGCTACCATTTTTCTGGTATAGTTCATATCTTTATGTCTCTGTTACAATGACTCATAAACATTTTCTTACGGGGGGGGTGGGGTGGCTACAATCAAATTTCACAGAAGAAAAGACTGAGGCTCAGGAAGTGCTTGATTTATCTAAGGTCCTGCAGCAAAAACAGAACATGGATTCAAGTGTTTTGACACCCACTCCAGTAATTTTAAGTTACCCTGTGCCTAATCTCACTACCCTAGGGTTTTTTCAAAAGTGCTGTTAGCTTTCCTCAGTTCCAAAACACAACAAAGAAAATATTATCCCAGAAATAAAAAAAAAAAAGAAATCTTAGTAGCAAAAAAGCAAATGAAATTTTCAGATGTTCAGTATTCCATAGCTGATGTTCAGTGATGTTCAATCCTTTTTTTAACTCACCATACATTTTTTCTTTACATCTTATATTCCTACCGAGACAGGTGTTCAGTTCTATACACAAACCTATGAACGGTTTGACAGCCCACAAGATTCTTTTTGAATCACGGTTGACATTTTCTGAATGAAGGAGAATGACAAAAAATTATCTGCAGCTGATGCATAATTATCATTACTAAGATTTGTCTCAAAAGTTGCTTTTATAAAACGTGCAAGGAAGGACACTGTAGCACAGTGAGGGAAAACTGGCATCCTTGCACATTGTAAGTTTTCAGCAACACATCTAAAGTATGTTGAGTAATGGCATAAACACATTAAATTCTTATGACAGAGAAAGTCGAATATTTCACAAAACCATACCACTGCCACGTATGCAGAAAAGTTGAACAAAAGTGTGCCTGACTCAGTGGCTTAGAGTGGGCTTCCAAACTTTAGCGTGTACCAGGATCATCTAGGGGCCTGTTGAAACACACATTTCTGGACACTGCTCATCTCTGGAGATTCTGATTCAGCAGATCTGGGGCAACCTAAGCTTCTGTGTTTGTGTGACGCTGCCACTAGGCTGACACACTGTAAGGACCACTGGCTTCGAGGTGTGCAGCTGGCCACTGAGGACTGGAGTTATGAGTAGCTGGTGTTTGCCTTTTGAGGCCCTTTCTGTTCTTTCATAGCCCCTCTCTCTCCCTCCTCCAAGCCCTGAAATCTTTCTAGCTCTTACTATCCTTAACAATTCCTGGCAGAAGTGAGGAGAAATGCTAAAGGTAGCAGTATTTTTAGAGTGCTTTCATTTTAATAGAATATACCTGAATACCAAAAACCTCAAAAACAAGTAGGCAAGACCAGGAATTGGAGAGGCTTATTTATAAATGCAGCTTCCACCTGCTCTGTACCGCCGGAACTGCTCAGTGAGAGTAACTGCCTACCCCATGTGCAATCCAAGCTGGGTCTCATTTTCTTCAGAAGGGCTCAGCACCCTGTGGACAGGCAAAAGGAAGTGAAAAAAAAGCTTAATTAATTTCTTTTAAAGTTGTATCTTCCTAGATGTTTGCACTCATGGGCTGTAAGCTATAAAATTTATAATACATACTTCATAAAAGTAGAAAAGAAACTATCTTGGGGTGGGGATGGGAGTAAGAAAATAAAAAAGTACAAATACATGAAAAACCACTCAATGCGTTGCCCTGAAAATGCCCTAATCCAGAGAGACTTCACAAAGACCTGTGAACAGCTCTGCAGGCAATGCCTTTTGTTCTGTGGAGGGAAGGTTCAGAAGCATATGAGACACGTGGCATAATTGAGAGACACTGGGAAAAGGACGGTGCTGCCTCCATCCAAAAATAACCAGAAGTGTAACCACCCCAGCTGTCAGACATTAACTATATTCTTTCACTGGTGGAGATAATCAAGTCTTATAACAAAGCTCTGTAATCTCCAGCTGCACCATTTACTTTCAACTGACCCAGAGAAAGGTCATGAGGCTGCCTACTTACCTTTGGGATGCACCTGAACTTGATTTTGAAAGCCAAGAGCTCTCAAAGGAGGTCATGGGACAGAGGTCTGGGAGATGTTTGGCCCTGTTTGTTCAAAGTTAATAGTGAAAACATTTCTCTTAGCCAATTTCTCTTTCAAATGTTGTAGTGAGAAAATCCCTGGTTTACACTGTATCTTAATAACTTGCCTGTGTATTTCACTCACCCACTGATCTCTAAATTCCTTGAAGGCAGTAAGTGTGACTTACTAACTTCTTTGTCTCCAGCTTCTAGAACGGCACCTGGAACACAGAAGAGGTGAAATAACCCTTCTTGCTATGTTTCCACTGGGTCAAGGTAGTATCCACGTATTGTTAAGTTACCTTTGATGAATGCAGCTGGGAGGTGCTTCCATCTCACCCAGCATTGAGGAGGTGGAAATGCATTATATTAACAGCACTCCTGTTCTGAGTGTCGGCATTTTGTATGCATCATCTCATCCAGTTTTGCGATTACTGCCACTTTATAGATTTGGAAACTGGGGCTTGAAGGAATGATTTGCCCAGGGTCATGCAGCTATGAAATGGAAGACCTAGGATTTGTCTGCAGAGCTCTCAGCTTCCAAGCCCATATCACCTTTATTCTGCCACCCTCCCCTCCTGCTCCACGTGAGTGTAAGGACCTGAGGAAAACAGCTGAAAAGCACTCAGGGATCTCCTTTGTTACACAGCAGTTTTAATAGCATGCCCAGAATGAGCAGTAACATGAGGCAACAGCATGGAGCCAGTTCATCCTTCTAGCATCTCAGCCTTTCTTCGGCCCACATTTATCGAGCACTTTTTCTACACCAGACATCGTACCAGGCACTGGGGAAACCAGTGCACCAGACACCTGTTCTCACCTTTCAGGATTTCCTAGTTGTCAGGAAAAGAAAAAAAAAAAAACTCATACACAGCTTTTAAGCACTGAGTGAAGTTTTTAAGTGCAATAAAGCATGATGCAAAGGAGTCCAGCTTTCATGGGCTTCCTAAGTAAAAAAAGAAAATGGCATGCACTTGGAGCTCATAGTACATCTCAAGCAGTGGTATTAACAGGAGGCCCTAAAGCTCTGGGCAAGTCCAGAGTCATTCCTGCTCCTCCTGCACTCCCCACCAGCACACATTCTGGCTCATTTGTCCAGCACTCAAGCAAGCCAGGCAAAGCCTCTTAGAAGGCAGAGATTTCTGTTCTTAAGCTATTTTAATTCTCTAAGTCTTCATGTACATTTACTTCTGTCCAATGGCAGATCTGTGTGATTGAATTAGACAGCCCTAGAGTGGTCAGAGATGACAGTGTAAAATGTATGAATCTTCAAGAGTACCCCCCAATGTCACCATACATACAAGAAGTTACAATCAGAAACAAACCAGCACTGTGAAGGCTAATTATATTTTATCAGTAAAAGGAGGTGGCATTGTTGTGCTGGAGTTGCTCAAACCAGCTCACGCAAGCCAATTGTTAAATTTTCAGGAATTCTGTGAGCCAGCTGTTAAACACGGCCATTATTAAAAATGTAAATATAAAAATGGTCCCTGACTTACAATAGTTCAACTTACCAAGTTTTGACTCAGGATTTTTCAACTTCACAATGGTTTTATCTAGACATAAACCATCATAAGTCGAGAAACTCCTTACAACTTACAGTGGGGTTATGGTGTCCCCTGAAGGGGTACCACCTGCACACCATCAGTTAAGTCAGGGACCATTGGCTGTGTCACTAGCATTAAACGTATTTTCAACCTATGATATTTTCAACATAATGTGTTTGTCATGACATAACCCCATGAAAAGTTGAGAAGTATCTGTATAAACCTAAACTTAAATAAATTATAATAAAAAAGTAACAAATAGTCAAAACTCATCACTCTATTTTACCACATTTTACTACCATTATGCTCTAGAGGTTATTCGCAGTGTAAAGCTAGGAATTTGACTGACAGCCCAAGTCCTTGCACCTTGGCTGTGTTCATGGCCCACCCACATTATTCCAGATGGCTTAGCAGTGTTGGAGCTGCCTGGGATAAATCTGTAAGAGAATCAGAGGTTAACAACACATCATCAATGTAGTGAAACATCATAACCGTGCTGGGCTTTGTCCACTTGGCTAAGTCCCCAGCCACTAAACTATGACAGATAGTTGGGCTATGCAGATAGCCTTGAGGCAATACTTTAAAAGTCAACGGCCTCCCTTCCCAGGTGAAAGCAAACTGATCTCAGCTATCGGCCGAGATTAGAATAGAGAAGAAAGCATTTGCAAGGTCCAATACATAATGATAAGTTCCCAGCTGAGTCGTCAGCTGATCCATCAAGTCATGAACCGAAGGCATGGCTGCATGCAAAGGAGGGACTATGTTGTTTTGTTCTTGATAGTCTACAGTCCTTCCCCCCGGTACCATCAGGTTTTTTCACTGGCCATACCAGAGCATTAAATGGACTATGAACTGGATGAATAATGCCAACTTTTTCTAATTCCAATATAGTGGCACCTATCTCCGCATGTCCTCCTGGTAGGCGATACTGCTTTACATTAACCACACATCTTGGTTGGGGAGACACCTGTGGGTCATGTTTAGCATATCCCCATAACACAGGCTTTATTGTCTGTATTCATAGCCGAAACTCTCCAACTTGTTTGCAGGTGCAAGCCATAAAGTACATCCATACCCAAGATGTACTCAGCTACTGGGGAAATATATACAGTATACACACGAGGGGGCAATCATCCTATGCTTAATGGCAGTGACACAGCTTTGACTTCAATAGTATGTCCTCCATATCTATCTATATGAACTGTGGCCCCTGGAAACTTATCTGGATCACCATATATCAGGCTACATTCTGCTCCTGTATCTACCAATGCCAAAACATGCTGCACATTAGTCCTTGACTAGTGTATTGCCAATTCAACATGAGGCCTCTGGTCCTCACCTGCCCCCAAAAGATGAGTACCTTGGCTTGCTCCCTGATCAAACTGGAACATTTCATCTGCCTCCTCAGAAGCAATCAAAAAATCCTTTAAGTCCACCAAACGCACTTTGCTACCTGTTTCTAGACATTGAGTGAAACACTGTTCAGGGCGTAATTGCTGCCACAAGGCAAACAGGACCTCATTTGGCTGCCAGTCAATTTTCTTGCTATCAACCCCCGCTGCAAGCAAGTCAAGCCACATCTGCTTACAGCTAGTCTTGCTTGGTCCCCTCAGGATAAGACCCTGATCATTTCTTAGGGGTTGGGTCTTAGCCACCTTCCAGACCTCTTTTGCTTGTCTTTTCTCGTCTACTTCACCCAGGCTGGCTATCATGGTCATTACCTCATGTACAGGACGACCAATGTATGGGGCCAGTATGGCCATCAGTGACCCAAAGGATGTTGACAGGGCATTTTGCAGCACTATGTCTCTCATGCTGCCTGTAAAATCTTCATCGTCCAGGCCATGGGTTTTCACATTAAACATGGACTGCCTCATCCCCAGATCCCAAATTATTTGAACCAAGTCAGTATATGTTTGCCATTTACTCACAGTCTTGGGCAGTTCTCCAGAATTTGCCCACATGGTTCGGGCAGCTGCACTCACCCATTCCAATAAGAAATGATTATCTGGCCCTTGTGCATATATGTGGCTATTCTGCAGCCGCTGCCTCAGGGATGGGTGCATGGTAGTAGAGGCCAATTTTTTGATCGCCTCACCAGAGCACATCACACTATCCACTCTGAGGTCCCATAACCACAGCAGCCAAGCAGCTCGGGGCTCCCCCTGTCTCTGCCAGCAACTGTCTCCCTAAATCAACTAATTCGACCTGGGTATATGGGACATAGGTAGTGAATTCACCACCTGTGGATCACCTGCTGGTTGTCCACCTGGTCCTATAGGCTGCTCATGTTTCAGTTTCTGCTGCACAACAGGTCGTGCCTGGAGATGCAAAGTCTTCTCCAACTCACCACTGGGTTTGTTGTTCTTCCAGGTGTGAGAGGCAGGGGTGCTCAGTTGCAGCACGTCATCCTCCAGACAGATTATCCATGCTTCCAAAAGCTCTGCTTCCTTCTTTAAATCTCAATCGGTTTATATCATAGTGAACAGTAGCCAGGCTCCGGTCAGCAGAAAAGTAGCCACCAGGCACCACATACTCAAGGATAGCCATATTTCCTCCCCATCCCAAGGGGCTCTCCGAGGCCACACTGCTTCATGGAGTGCCTGGTCTATGCTGATTTGTAGTATAGCAAGCAGCAACCAGATCCCGGTCAACAGGAAAGTGGCTAGAGGGCACAACATGTTCAGGAGTAGCCACATTTCCTCCCTCTCCAAGGGGATTTTGGTTCCTGTGCCTGCTGAAATATCCTGCCAACTACACTAATTATAAAGCTAGGGCTTACAGACCCCTTGAGTCTGTTGCACAGATTGGGTTACAAACCCTCCACACACAGGTCTGTGAGCTAGGTAATAGAAAAAAAGGTTCTGGGAGCCATGAGTATAGAAAAATGAATGGGTTTTATTCAGATCTAGGAGCAACTGTCCTAGTGGCTTCTCTGAGAGTTCTGAGAAGCACTGTGGATCAGAGCTGTTAGTCTTTTATACTTAAGTCCACAACCCTGGACACCTGGGTGCCCATACACAACTTACAATAAGTAGTAACAAGGAACACGTGAGGATATTTACAGCAAATGCTCGACAAGGTTCTGAACATCCGAAGGGCCTTGACATTTTCCTGTTTTGCCCAACATGCAGCCATTGTACCTGTATGGTGTGAAAACTTTCCAGCTCTGTTCTGTGGTGTCAGGTTAGTAACTTGAAATCAGCCATGGTAGGAGTACTTATGTACCATGATACTCAGCCAATGCTACAAATCAGGTGTTTCCCCCAAGAGAGCCAGCTGTTGAACAGTACCAGCACAGCACTGGAGAAGACGTTTATCTCCCAGAAAACTGCAAGCAGCATAACTGTAGTCACAGGCCCAAAGCAAGAACAGGCACAGGCACAGCTGTGAAACCACCTGCAGGGAAGACAGATGCAGATGAGACAGCTTGAGGATGATGATAATGCTAATGGTACAGGATGCAACTTTGGGGCAATCTCCTCAGTTGTGCCATCCAGACTGGAGTACAGTTGGTTGTAAAGGGCGGGAACTCATTCATTGGAGCTTTCCCAGATTTCCAAAGACGCAGCCCTGGACAGACTGGCAGCAGACCCTCAGCACTTACCACTAGTAAAGAATTCTGGATGATTATGAAGACAGGAATAAACCAGGTTGTCCATGAACCAGAAATAATCCAGACATAGACTCAGTGAAAGCAAAATCTCTATCATCTCAGGGATGATAGAACCACCCTGGGAGCTGAGAAAAGAGGGCCTCAATGACAGGGTGTGGGACATGAACTTGATGTTTTAGGATTAAATGTTTTCCTTTAGTTGACAATTAGGAGCCACATTAGGTTTTAGGTTGTTGAGGAAATAGCCTGCAGTGCAGTGCCCTCCAATAGATCTGTCTGCAGTGATGGAAACATCCTATTCTATCAATAACATTGCATCGATATGCACTATCCCAAATGGCGGCCTTTTCATCTGGCTGTTGAGCACTTGGAATGTGATTAACGCAACTCAGGTACTGAGTTTTAAGTTGTACTTAATTTTAATTATTATAAATTTAAATTTGCATGTGGCTAGAGGCTATCATATTGGACGACTCAGCTCTAGCGAATTTGAAGTTTTGAAACAGTCAGCATTCAATCAGGGTGAATGTAAGTCATACAGTTGGCATAATAATTAATAATACAAAGTGTAGTTCCTCGATGCAGCTGGGTTTACTAAAGTACATTCAGCTCTTTAGGCTACATATCCATAAGGTGGGAAGTTTCATCAGCCTTTGGATGTAGTCTAGTCCAGTGCTTGAGTCCATTCTGATCAAAGCAGGCAGAAAAATCACCTCGTCCACCTCATCAAATCATAGGATCTGACAGGTGCTTCCTGAACTTCAGCCTCCAGCTGATCGCTGCCATTTCACTCTGACTGTGCAACTAAAGTGCCACCTAATCCCCGTGGTTTTCACTCCTGTCTTCACATCTCTGCTGGGTCTGGAGCTCTCAGCAGCAGTCTACTCGTTGCAGCCATGATATCGCCTCACCCTCAGCTTCTAGCAGCATCCTCCATCAGACTGTATGGACACAATAAATACCTGGAGACTTGCAGCAGCAGAGCCTACTCAGCAGACCCAAACTCCTTGGATTCTGAGATCACCTGCTTAAGTCCATGTGTACAAGGTAACCCTGGATCTTGGGTCACCCTCTGGAAGAAAGAGAGAGGCAGCCCCTTGAGGTTCCCTTCTTGGCTAGTGATAGAGTTGGCTCCAGTGGGAGAATCTTCATGCCTATCTTGGGGAAATACCCATGTTCACTTTCAAAAGAACTCAGAGACAATTTGAGGCTAAGTAGAGTTTTATTTTTAATAAAGCTAGCAATTGGGCTCCCAGAATAAAGATGGCTATATTTATTTTAGTTCAGTTATTAGATTAGATTTTGCAATTTTGATTACTTTGGTACTTTTTTTCTTTTTTTCTTGGGGAGCTGGTATTTTTGCGTCCTTGTTTATTTCTTTGTAGTCAGGTTTGTTAAGGTATAAATTACACAGAGTAAAACTCACCCTTTTATTTGTACAGTTTTATAAGTATTGAAAAATACATATAATACGGTAACTAACACTGTAATCAAGATAAAGAACAGTTCCAATCACAACACAATATTCCCTCATGTCCCTTTGTAGTCAATCCTTTCTCCTACCCCCCAGCAAACATTGATCTGTTTTCTGTCCCTATGGTTCTGTCTGTTCCAGAATGTCATATAAATAGATTCATACAGTATCTAGTCTTTTTGGTCTGATGTATTCCACTCAGAATAGTGCATTTAAGAATGAAATTTTCAATTTCACTTTTCACAGTCTAGCTAACGATTACAGGGCACCATAAAAAGTGCTATGCTAAGGTATGTCCAGGGAGCAATAGAGATACCCACCGACATTGCCAACGGGTCATGGAAAGTCTTCTCAAAGGAGCAAATATTTCACTGTGATCAAAAAAGAAGACAAGCACCAACTGATAAGGTAAGGAAAGATCTCATACGTAGGGAATACCAATGCCCAAAGACAGGGAGACAATAGAACAAATGAACTTCCTACCTTCCTATACTTTGCGACTAAGTAGCAAAGTGTCCTATATACTTTTCCCTACAGAGGGAGGCAAATGTAAGCCTGCAACTCCAAGACTCAAGTGAAAAGAACGGATGCTTCTAATAACTAGCAACTCTGGGCCCAAGTAAAAATAATGCATGCTTCTAACTAACAAGGGTTCCAACTTTACTGTCACGTACATCCTTCCATTTGCTTCAACAATGACAAGAGGCAAAAATCTTTCAAGCTGGAAATCCATCAGTTCAACAAACAAATTCTACAGCAAACCTCACTATGGACTGAAGGTTTGGAGGGTGAGACAAAGAACTGCAGAAGAGTTGTGAGTTCCAGCTCTAAAATTTCTCCTTACATGTAAACAAGAGAAAATTATTTATCATTTCATGGGATTATATATCCATTAGCTTTCGCATGGGAATGTTAACAGGATGAAATTGAAAAGAATAATCTGCAAAGTTTTCAGACAAGTGTTTCCAGGTTGACGAGCACCAGATCAGCTCAGAAGCCACAACTTGCTTTATCTTGGGCAAGTCCCCTGACTACTCAGGTTTTATTTTCTTTTCTGATACATATAAGAATAAAGAATAAAGTTAGATCAGACCATTTCAGAAATTCCTGCTAGCTCTTCTATTTTATGGTTTCACAAGTTGACGTCAAAACCATTACACTTAAGGAAACTTGCAGCACACTCAGAAACGGGGCTAGAATAAAGGCCCCATTCACAGAGCCAAGGTTCAGCAAGCACAAAGGGGCTTTTTGTTGGGGTGGTGGAGGGGTGGAGAGAGAATCTGGGAGGTCTGGTGTTCACTCTCTCCACCACAGATCCTAAATGAGTCACTGAAATTATGGTAGCAATGGTGAAAAAAAAAGAGAAAACAGAGCACCCATTGGCTCTAATAATTTCCTCGTACCTCTCCCGAGGCCGTCCAAAACAGTTCCGGAGGCTGCTGTACCTGGCCAGACTCTGTCTTTATTAAAAGCCAAACTCAACTGTATTCGTTTTCATCAAATATCGATGTATTCTGTTTACCCCACAACTACTGGAAAAGGTACTATAAATGAAGCTGGAACTATGTGACAGAGACTCTGGAGGACACAGAGCTGTTTCCAAAGATGAGATTATTCTCCAATTCTCCACTTTTACCACTGCCTCTCTGCTCCCTCACTTTGTCTCTGGTTTGTGTCTCTCTCCTGCCCTACAGATCTGCTACCAGCGCCACCACCAGGAGCCTTTCGAAGAGCACCCCTCCTCTGGGGGACACAGGTCCTCCCCAGGGGGTGGCCCAGGTCCTTTCTCCAGCTCCCTTTGCACACAGGTAATGTTCTGATATATCACAGAACTCCAGGAGGGTCAGGGTCCTAGCATGAGCCAAGGATTTCTGGAATGTCACGGCTAGAAAAGACACCAGAAAAACTAAATACACTGGTGATCAACCATTTTTTTCTTTCTTTTTTTTTTTTTGCATCTGGCTGGTACAGGGATCCAAATACATGACCTTACTGTTAAAAAGCTGCGCTCTAAACAACGGAGCTAACCAGCCAACCTGAAACATTTCTTTTTTAAAGCAGACAAAAACTTCTCAAATAAACCTTGCAAGGAAAACCAAAATGAAAAAGAGATAAAAGTTGTGGAAATGGAGCACAGAGGTGGAGTGGAAGGGAATGGGTTGGAATTTTAAGCTCAGTCCCTTATCCTCAACACACACATATGTGCGTGCACACCCACACTATTGGGAAAATGCAATTTTAAAAATAAAAACAAAGTCTTCCCCCAACCCAGAAATCATCTCCACAAAGGTAGTAAGAGGAAAAAATCACCTCTCCTGTTGGATGAGCATCATATGTCTATTAGCTTTCCCATGGGAATATTAACAAGATGACATTGAAAAAATAATCTGCAGAGTTTTCAACCAAGTGTTTCTAGATTCAGGGGCAGCAGATAAACCAGAATGTGCTGTGCATGACAGGCCACCTGCTTAGAGATTCAAAGACAGAAAGAAATCACACTCACCTTTCATGTAGCTGAGGAGATAGAACCCATTGCATACACGTACATGCTTTCAAGATAAACAATAACTAGTTCTCAAGTAAGAGGATTTTACAGTGACACTGGTCACACATAGTTAGTTCATCCTAAATTTACTTGGTAATTGGGGTGACCATCTATGTTAGCTTTTTGACTTTATTCAAAGGAAACACACACACACACACACACACATTAACTCCTTTTCGAATGAAGGTGGTTTTACAACTTTTACAACTCAGTGTGGGCTGCCCACTGAAGCTAGCTCTAACCCTTCCAAGGAAACCAGGAGGTAAGGGTGCTAGCCCCTTTGATTTTTATCTTGCAAAGAGATGGCACTCAGGTCCTTGAGAAGGACATTCCAAAGCTGACAAAAGGTATATGTAGTTTCTCAAAGATAGTTTTCAAAGAGACAGAAAAAATACAAGTTTTCTAAGATAAATGGTCTGACAAAAAGGGAGGGAAGGGAAATCTCTTTCTTTATTTTCAACAGGAGGATTAAGCCTCCTTTTTATTCAGATTTTTCCTTACAACCTGTGTACAGGTACTCACACACTCACACCCAGAAACTTATTTGAATCTTCAATAATCCTGAACTAAATAATCTGAAACCAGCTGTTCTGAAACTAGCCAATCTCATTCCTGGTGAGGACTTTACCGGTAGTGATAAGGTCAGGGTTGGGGTGTGGGAAAAAAACCTAAGTGATTCATTTTCAAGAATAGCTTAACAAGGGTTGCTAGAATAACCTGTGGTGTGATGACCCCTAAAGTGCACTTTCCCGAGGATGACTTCTCAAGATGGTGGCTGGTCACCTTGTTCTTTTCACTTCCTATTTCTTCTTCCTCCTCAGGACTTCTGGCTGCCTTTCTCGTGGGCTTGTCCTGAGCCCACCCCTTTCCACCAGAGGGAAGGGGACAATAAATGCCTTTTAAGGAAGTAATAAAACTTAAGCAATGTTTGGGAAGATTGTGCATCCCGTAGTACTCAGCCAGTGAGGAACTGAGGGAGGGACTTGCACACTAGGGAATAAATTGCTCAATGTAACTGTTTCCAGCATGCCTGCCCAACAGACACCCATCTTGCAAGACTGCCACTAAAGTATCGCTTCACCATACCTCGTGTCTCTGTGTCCATTCTTTGGTATTGGACGGGTGAGTGAATTTCTCACAAGGGCCATATTATAAACCCAGCTTTTCTGCCCCTCATTTCTCAGCAGTGATGCCCACCCTCGCTACCTATCAGAATAATGTGATGCTCAGGCCACCCTCATTCAATTAAATCTCAGTCTCAGGAGATGTGGTTGACCACTGGTATGGTTTAAAGAGGAAACAAGTGATTCTAATTTGCATCCAGGATTGAGGTTCACCTAGCCAAAGGCACAAGAAGGTGAGTGACAGACTTGAAAAGACAGTGACCCTCAGCCCTGGCTTCACATTGGAATCCCAGGGGAACTTATAAAAATCAGGCTGCACCCCAGACCTGACATGTTAGGATCCACGGTGCTAGGACTTCTTGCACAGGCCCAGTATGCAGCCAAGACCCAGAACCAATGCATTAGGAGTTGACCTTTTAAGAGCAGCTGATTCAGAGCCTGGTTCTACAGCTGTAGAGTCAGGGGCAAGGGCCCTAACTCCATCAGTTATATGACAGGGGTCCTAGTACCTAGTGAGTAGTATGGTGCTCCTCCAACGACTTAATTTTGAATCACATTTAGTACAATGTATGTCATATGTTATTGCTCAGTGAATTGTAAACATTACTATTATGGATACATGTAATATTTAAATAACTTTAAATTCTGTTTAAACTAATTTTTGGTCTGGATATAAAGTTTACCATCTAATGGAAACACTTCCTTCTGTGTGACTCTGTGTTCTTTGTGATGCTGACAGGAAGAGTAAGTCTCATTTCTGTGTGGGCTGTTCCATCTGTCCTTTCCTATCCTGGTTCCATTTTTGTCATCCAACTAAAGAAAAGAACTGCTAGGCAAAAAGGACCCCTCCCTTCTCCCCACTGGCATCAACAGCCCAGCCCTTCACATCCGGGTAATCCATGTCCCCCAAGACAGTGGTGCTGGGCAGAACAGACCAGGTTTCTTTACTGAGCATGGAGAAGTACAATTGCCTGTTCCAGTGGTTCTCAGGCTTTAGTGTACATTGGAATCACTTGGCTGGCTTGGAAAAACATAGATTGATGAAGCCCTCTCCGGGAGGTGCTGATTTAGTAGGTCTGGGGTGGGAGCTAAGATTCTGCATTTCTAGTAAGTTCCCAGGTATTCCTGATGCTGCTGGTATCAAAGCAGTTTAACAACTACTGGTCTATCCATCCCCTCTCTCTCCTTCCTCTTTGTCGTGCTAGCAAGAAAGAAGGTTCTGATGCCCGCCCTTTGTTCTTTCTGCACCTGCATGACCATCAAGCTTGGGAATGGTTTGAAGCAGCCCCTGAGACATGCTTCACAAGGCTCCACTTTGGGCGGCTTTCAAAGGAAAATAATGTATAAACAGACTTGGTGGTTTTGGGAGAGGTGCCCCGTCTGCTCACCATACCATCTGAAAAAGGCTCTTTGTAGCAGGCACAGGGAGAGAGAGGGTTGGTGGTGGGGGCTGGTTTCAGACAAAATTCTTGTTTTCATGTTGCTCTTGTTTTTCATCCCCACCCCTGTATTTTTTTCTCACCACACCCTAAGCTGACTCCATTTCTTGCCCCAGGAAATTGTCTATCACAAAATACAGAAGGCTGAGAGCACTTTAGAAATGTAAATTCACAGTCATATCTCTAATGCAGCAGTGTATTAAAAGATGGTAAATAAATAAGAACTTTTCCCGAAATACCAACAAATTTTAAGACTCAGAGCGTTTTTGTTTTTTTTTTCTCTGTGCCCCAGATTTATAAAAAAAAAAAAAAGTTTCAAAAACCAAAAAAAAAGGAAATTTCTTTTTTTTCTTTTTTGCTAGAACTGGAGGACACAGAGAAAATAAGCACAAAGTCAAGGAAAACTTCACTTAAAAAAAAAAAAAAGTTTCAAAAACCAAAAAAAAAGGAAATTTCTTTTTTTTCTTTTTTGCTAGAACTGGAGGACACAGAGAAAATAAGCACAAAGTCAAGGAAAACTTCACTTAAAAAAAAAAAAAAGCCCTTGGGTCTTAAATTTTTTGGGATTTTCGGGAAAAGTTTTTTTTTTTTTCTTTTTTGCTAGAACTGGAGGACACAGAGAAAATAAGCACAAAGTCAAGGAAAACTTCACTTAAAAAAAAAAAAAAGGAAGGTAAAGTTAAGTGGGGGAGAGACCCAAGAAAATTGGAAAATGGAGAATAAAGAAAAAGTAGTCCTGATTCCCACCAAATGCAAATAAGATGCCTCGGCTCAGTGTAAGTATGATGTTTTGACCAAGACTTCTGCCCACTCAAAACTAACATTCTCATGGTGGCCTGCAGCTCTCAGCTCTGATTCTCATAAAGCAGTGGAGGGTTAAGGTTGCCAGATTTAGCAAATAAAAATGCAGGCACCCAGTTAAATTTAAATTTTAGATAGTTCAAATATTGTGCAGCACGTAAACTGAAAGGGTTTTCACTGTTTCTCTGAAATTCAAATTTCACTGGGTGTCCTGTATTTTATCTGGCAGCCAATATCATCACCCCACTCTGAGTGTACATTTGCTATGTAAACTCAGGCATTGGGCTCAGTCCTTATTTTCCAGAAAACAAACCACATGTAGTTTTTACTACAGTTCCAGGAAGATAGCAGTTTTTATATTACGGAAGCACATGTAACTTAATATTCAATGTCAGGCATAGCTTTTTCCCAGAGCCCCTCAGCCATTCCCACAGTTGAGGTTCCACTTGGCTCAACTTTCTTTCTCTTCCATCACTCTTTTCTGTTACTCCACTCACACTGAAACTCCAACTTATTTCAAATGCCATATAGTTGTGAGACTGTCATTTGACTCTTCCTGGTCGTTCTCCAGGTCTCACTTTGCACCATTAAATAGTGTGTTAGGGTATCATCTACGAGCTTTAAAAATATGCAGATGCTAGGGCCCTTCCCAAAGATTCTCATTTAATTAGCTTGGTGGAGAAGGTTGAGGGGCACGGGGTGGCTAGGCACTGGTATTCTTAAAAGCCCTCAAGGTGATTCTCCTGTGTAGCCAGGGTCAAGAAGCACTCTCTCAGATCAGGGCTTCTCAGACATCCATTTGCACAGAAATCGCTGGAGGATGTTGGTCAAAATACAGGCTCTGGTGGAAGGTAGGTCTGGAAATTTTGCATTTCTAACAAGCCCTCAGGCCAGGCAGAGGACCACATTTGCAGCAACAAAGTCTCAGAGGAAATCATGTTCCCTTCTTTGAAGTGCTGGGTGGGTCATCATTGACAGAATGGAGAAGATTGTAGGTTGACAGGGGACAAGGTACAAGGGCACCTGGTAGGTGCTACAGTGTACTGGAATGCCAGTTACACAGGCTGGATGGTCAGACATTCAAAACAGCGTGAAGACAGAACAGCATTTCTTCAGCTCATCGCTTCCTTGGTGTTTAGAAATTGTGCTAGCTCAGATATTAAGACTCAAGCACTTCCTTAATGAAATAATAAGACCTACTATTTATATACCTCTTCATTCATCCGGAGCACTTTATTATAGTTATTCCTTGATCTCCTCCACTCCTTTGACAAGTATCCATGAGAGCTAGGATTCCCCATTCAACAGATGTAAACACTAAAGCCCAAAGATGATAAAAGACCCACAGCTGTTGATAAAGTGGTCCACAAATATAGTTTTGTAACATCACTGTATCTATTAAGTCCAGATGTGGCCTCTAATTTATAATGTGATTAATTATAAACCAGTGCTTCTCAAATACAGATGTGCATGTTAATCCCTGTGGGCCTAGATAAGATGCAGACTCAGGTTTAGCAGGTCTGGGTAGAGCCAAGGTGGGGTTGCAAGACGCTGCTGCTGCCTCCCGTCCACTGGACCCCACTTTAGGCATCGAGGAACTCAGCCTCACCTCAGTGGATTCAGCTTTTCTCAGCTCTGGCATTTGGTGGCTGCAGCTTTCTCAGCTGGGGCATTCCTCTCTTTTATTCTCCTGTGTTACTAAGCACTTAGCAAATGCAGGGGCTAAAAGAATGAACTGAGAGTTCTGTGCTTTGGCGTTGTTTATCTCCATTAAAAATTTGGAACCAATGCCTTGAAAAAGTGTGCTTTTTATCTTCCTGTACTTTATCTTCCAAGAAATAGATGTAAGGAATATGTAGCCTCATCATTTTAGCCTTTACTGTTTTATCTAAAATGCTTACCTATGGGACTTCAGTGGAAACGTGTTTACGTGAAAGAAAAAGTTTATAAAGTCATTATTGGTTCATATCTTTTACTATTTCCCTTGAACGCTAAGTCTATGCAAAACTCACCATTTTTACTTTGCAAAAATAACCAACCCATGTGTGTGTTTTGATTACTCACTCTCACCTTTAAAATAAATACTTTTTCTTGGCTTGTGTCAGAAAAAAAGTGACCAACTTTCCAAAGATGAATTTCAGGCTCAGGATGCAGGCAGCCTTTGATGTAAAAATTGAGATGTCAAAAATGAGGCCAGTGTTTGTTTGGAAAAAGATCCCCAGTTGACAATGTCCTTAGAATCATTGTCTTAAAGTTCCCATGAGGAGCGAAGGAAGAGTTTTCAAAGGTTTCCAAAACTCTCTTTGCTCTTGCTTTGGGGGAGAAAAAGACAAGAATGACAACTGTCACCTCTCTTCTACCTCCCCCATACCACACACACACACACACACACACACACACACACGCATGCACGCACGCCTATATGCGTGATTGTCTGAGAATTCCCATTCTTCATTTTTGGAAAGTTATCACATTTTTCATCACTGACAAAGAGAATAATGGTACCTCCATTACCCTCATACAAACCATCACTTATCACTTTAATATTTCTGATAGACGTATTGCATTAATAACCTCCATTTTCCATTTCTCCCTATGGCTTCAGTAATAACCTCTCACATTGGCTCTGGACTTGACCATGTGACTTGTTTTGGCAATGGGAGAGTAACCAATTTGACGCAAGCAGAAGTTTGAAAAAGCATGTGTGCTATCGCTTTCTGTCCTGCTTCTCTGCGTGCATACCTTAGTTGTCCTGTTCGAAGCTTATAGGAAACATATGAAGAGAGAGCAGAGTTATTCCAGCTAGGCCAACCTAGACAAGCCATTCCCCAGCTGAGCCATCAGCTGACAACAAATGCAAGAGAGATCCCAGCAAGATCAACTGGACTCAGCACATATCAGCAAACAGCCCAGCCAATTCCTAAACTCATGAGAAGTATTAAATGCTTGCTTTTTGAAGGTGGCTTACTTCTTCTATTAGTAACCACAAGGTCTCGAGAGTAGATAAAGTCTCCAGCTCACCCATTGATGGGACCTCTAATTCTGGTTCACCACAACTCCAGGAACATGACCTGACTGGCTCAAGGTCCAAAGTGGGCAAAGTTGGAAAGTTAAGAAGAAAGTAAAAGAGTATTTTGAACTAACATAAAGTTTCATAGTCTTGAAGTTCACAGCATGAAGAGACCCATTTTCTAACAGCAAAATAAACAGCAGCTATAGATAGCATCAGTATAAACACACCTGCCTACTCCTTGGCACTTTAAGCCTTTTGTTTTGCATCTCGTTCAAACGTGGGAAGAAACCATCAGCAGGACTCCTTAAAGTTTTTGAGTCTTTAATCAAACAAATGATAAAGAGAATCTGTCAGTCTTATAAAACAGTGAAGTCTACAACCCCAACATACATTTATTATTGGAAAAGGAAATAAAATATTGAGATTTGAGCTTAGACGTTGTAGAGAAGGAGAGGAAAATGACTTTTAAATAGAATGATGCATGCAAAAGCCCTGATTTACAAGAAGACAATAAGCAGTCACATGTGCTGCTCACTTTTGACAGAAACATGTTTTAGCCTATAGCTCATTTTTTATTATCCTATTAGAGGAGGTAGAAGACTGCTTACTAGCCCCCAATACATCTGCACGCAAACTGGCAAATTCCTGTCAAGGTATGGTTCCATTTATATATTTGAGGATATATACCTTTAAGAGTAGAAACAAATTTGCTCTGGAAGGAAAAAGAGGTCTGGGTCCTGTAGATTTTCTGCTTTCTCTTCCCACCTTCCATTCTCTCCCAGTCCCAGATTGCTCAAGGCTCTGTCAAACTCAGGTCCAACATCTGGCTGTACCTAGGAATTAGCTGGGGAGCAATTTAAAAATATATTTCCCTGGTCTTTGCCTCAGACTTGCTGAATCAGAACCTGCAAGGGGTGAAATGTGAGGCTTGGCATTTTTCAAACATTCTTCAGGTCATTGTAGTGCATAGCCTGGTTTGAGGATCACTCTTCCAAAAATGATTCCCCCAAGCTCATAAATGACTTTAATTCAAACCCACCTATTCTTGCTTCCTTTAAATAAAAAACAAGGTGCAATGAGAGGCAGTTTCTTTCTTGAATAAATAAATAAAAATGATTTGAAGTTCTACTTAATGCAAACACTCAATTGTCCTAATTCGTTCCTTGTTAGCTGTTAGATTTTAGAAAATCATGTGATCTCTGGACTTTATTCCTCAGCTGTTAATTGGCAAGGTTGGCTTATGTAGCTTGAAAATTTTCTGACTTTATATCTCTCAGGCACCATTCTCAGAATAAACTTTGGACTATTTATTTTCATTTATCTCCCAAATCTTACCCCAAATGCTGCCACTTTTAAAATACTCTCCTTGAAGATGGATGAGCCATCTCTTCAACTCTCATCCCTATGACTAAAATGATACTTAATATAGGCAGGAAAAAAAATCAAATAGCGGGAGAGCAGGTAGGAAATACAATTTGCACTTCTGGTTCAAATTGTTTCCTCAAAGTCCTCTGTCCTCATGGGTTAGTAATCTAATGTTATTGTATGTTTCACATTGCAGAAGTGTGAAACACACAAAAAATATTCAGAGAAGACGTGTAGATAATATTTGTTGACTACAGCTAGTGAACAACTATGTTTAAATATGTCAAAAAATAACCGAAGCCTAAAAATGGTCTCTGTTGAGGTTGAACTTGTACATTGGGCACAGAAAGCCACATTCTTCTGGGGAAAATTCATCACAGGCCTCTTCCAATGGATAGTGTAAGGGCTGGTCAGAAGTTAAAAAGGAAGAATTTCTTTCCAAAGGAGGAAAGATTTGAAAGGCACTTTGTGATTGATTACAGAACGAGATCAAAAAGTCCCTCTTGGGATTGCCCATTACCGCTGTGTGATGTCATCTAGATGGGCATTAAACTGGGGTGCAGTTTTCAACCGGGTCTGGGTGAGTGTTTTTTTTTTTTTTTTTGCTGTTGTTTGTAATTACCTATTGATGAAATTATAGTTGTACTCATATATATTTATGGAGTACAAAGTGATGTTATAGATTTTAAATATAATATGGAATGATTAAATTAAGCTAATTAACATATACATTTAACAAATATTTAACATTTTGTGTGATGAGAATATTAGAAATTTATTCTCAGAGATATTGAAATGTACAGTACTCAATTATTGGCTATATTCATCATGTTGTGCAATTGATATAAAAAAAAAAGCAGACTATTTCTCCTACTAACTGAGGCTTAGTACCCATTGACTATCATCTCCTTATTTCCCTCAGTCCCCAGCTCCTGGTAACCACCATTCTACTCTCTGCTGCTGTGAGTTCAATTGTTTTAGATTCCACATATAAATGAGAACATGCAGTATCTGTCTTTCTGTGTTTGGCTTATTTCATTTAGCATAATGTTCTCCAGTTTCATCCATATTGTCAAAAATGACAGAATTTCTCCCTTTTTTTAAGGCTGAATAGTACTCCTCTGTGTATATATACCACATTCTCTTGATCAGTCCATCCTTTATAATCCATCCTTTGATAGACATTTAGTTTTGTTCCATATCTTGGCTATTGTGAATAATGCTGCAGTAAACATGGGAGTGCAGACATTTCTTCAACATACTGATTTCAATTCTTCCATGGCATTACTGGATATATGACAGTTCTATTTTTAGTTTTTCAAGGAACCTCTATTCTGTTTTCCATAATGGTTGTACTAATTTACATTCCCACCAACAGTGTAGAAGGGCTCCCTTTTCTCCACACCCTTGCCGACATGGGTTATGCTTTGTCTCTTTGATAACAGCCATCCTAACAGGTATGAGGTGATATCTCATTATGGTTTTAATTTGCATTTCCATAATGATTAGTGATGTTGAGCATCTTTTTATGTGTCTGTTAGCCATTTGTATGTCTTCTTTTGAGTGAGATGATTTGTTGAAGGCTCAGCAGGCTTTGGATTATGCAGCCATCAGGCCTTTCAGTGATGGGCAAGGTCCAAGCAGAAATTTCTTTTATCTACTACAAAACCAAAATAAATAGGATCACACTATATTTATTGCTTTATAACTTGCCTTTTGCCCATAACAATAGACTATAAACATCTTCTTCTATTAAAATATAATCATCCATAACATTATTTTCAATGACTGCAATGTATTCCATTATAAGAGTCTGCCATCATTTTCATATATGCTATTGCTGATATTCAGAGCTGCAATGCAAAATCTCAGAGCCAAATCTTGCACAGATCCTCATTTATTTTCTTTAAATACATTTCTAAAAGATGCAGTCACTAAGTCAAAAGTGATAGGCATCTCCAAAACTATATTTACTTCCAAAATTTTCCGCTAGAAGTGAATTATCATTTAATCACTCTTGCTACCCAAAAGACATGTGCTACACCACTCGTGTGAGATCGTGGGTATGAATAGTCAGTGAGCTGAGAACATAGCAGGCTCTGGGGCCCCAGTTCTCTCCAGTGGGGAATGGCTAACCACTAGGTAGGCTAATTCTGTTTAAGGTATTGTTGGTTACTATCATAGTTTGGCCTCCCCCAGAAGCAGACCCTGAAATAAGGATTCAACTATAAGTGTGTGATCCTGGGAAATACTAATTGTGGGGTAGAGTGGAAAGGAGGGAATGTGTGAGGCAGGATAGGAAGGGTAGTGAAAAATGCTATCAAGGAAGTTACCACTGTGAGCATCTGGAGGTTGATTTTGTTGGGTAAGTCTGGAAAGATCAAGAAGACAATCCTCAGAGTTATCTCCCTGCGGGGAGTTGTAGCTGGAAGGTCTATACAACAATTCCCGCCAGTCACTGGTTGAAGGATGCTCTAGGAGGAGTTGATTCTCCAGCATTTCCAGCCTGTGGCGAGCACAGCCAGGCCAAGTGATGCACAGCCAGCAAACTCTGAATGGTGTAGGCAGTAAGTTGTAATAATCACATGGCTGATGCAAGCAGAGAAGAGCCAAGTGGGTCAGTTACATACTGCTCTGCAGATTCTAGGCAGTCCCCTCTGTTACTGCTCAGCTCCTACACAACCTGCAGAGTTTCACTAAGCTACCCTCAGTGTCCAGGTTGTGATGAAGCCTCATGGATGAGAATGCATAGTGATAGGGATTGAAGTATAATTTACATGCAATAAAATAGACACATTTGGAACTTCTGTTTCCAGCCATGATGAAATAACAAGGACTAGCTTTTCCCTCCCATCTTAAACCACTAAAAACACTGGAAAAATAAATATATGAGAGTGGATTTCAGCTCCTGGACAATGGGAGCAGTGGGCAGCACTGGACAGCGATCCCTGAGAGAATGGAAACAAGGCAAGCCCCAGCTCATTACCTGGAGAGAGTTTTCAGGCTTCAGCATGGGGAAGAGGAACACACAGAGCCAGTGGGGAGGGGAAGCCAAGGAAGCTAGAGTTTGCAAGGCAGAACACGAAGGAAGAGAAAAAGGTACAAGAGAGTTCCAGAACTCTGCATAGAGTTCCCACTGAGTCGTTAGCTAAGTGCTACCCAAGGCTACGGAAAGAACCACTGTAAAAGAGCAGATGGAAAATTTCTCAGAACTCATTCAAAAGTCGAAATAGTTCTCATTTCAGTAACAGAATAGAGAAAACTTTGATACACAGGGCATCTGGGTCAGTACTCAGAAGGAAATCTGACACAGTAGTGGAACCAAATTAGCCCTTGAATAAAGGTTCTGGTCCAGCCTATGAAAGCTTTAAAGACGTCTCAAAAAAAAAAAAAAAAAAAAAAAAAAAATTTTTTTAAAAAAAAAACCCAAAAAATTTTAAAGGAAAAAAAAAAAAAAATTTTTTTAAAAAAAAAACCCAAAAAATTTTAAAGGAAAAAAAAAAAAAAATTTTTTTAAAAAAAAAACCCAAAAAATTTTAAAGGAAAAAAAAAAAAAAATTTTTTTAAAAAAAAAACCCAAAAAATTTTAAAGGAAAAAAAAAAAAAAATTTTTTAAAAAAAAAAAAAAAAATTTTTCAAAAAAAAAAAAAAAAAAAAAAAACTATTTCTAAATATAAAACTCAAGAATATTTAAAGGAAGACAAAAAAAAAATTCAGTACCCAACAATTAAAAATAATAATAACGCATCCAATCAAAAAGTGCCAGGCATGCAATGAACTAGTGAAATAGAATCCATAATAAGGAGAAAAATCAATCCACAGAAATAGAGAAATGGCACAGATGATACAATTAACATACAAGGATATTAAAACAGTTGTTATAAATATACCCCAAATATCCAAGAAGGTAGAGGAAAGCATGAACAGAGACATGGAAAGTAAGAAAAAACCTAAATCTAACTCCTAGAGATTGAAAAACACAACGGAACACAACATCTACAATGAAAAACTATACTGAATATTATTAAAGAAAAGACATTGCAGAAGAAAAGATAAGTAAAAACTTGAAGACACAGTAACAGAAATTATATAAGATAAAATCCAGAGAGAAAATGCACCCATTTTGTGTATATTTTGATACATTTTTGGCAAATGTATACACCAGTGTAACTACTGCTACAGTCAAGATATAGAATATTTCCATCACCCTAAAAAGTTTCTCATCTCCCTTTGTAGTCTTCTCATCCCACCCCAACCTCTGGTCCTAGGCAACTCCTGATCTGCTTTCTGCCAGTGTATATTATATTTGTCATTTCTTTTGCTCTATATAAATTGAATTATAAAATAAGTCCTTCGAGTATGACTCCTTTTGCTTAACACAAATTATTTTTACATTCATCAGCATTGTTGTTTATTAGCAACACCCATTTTTATTACTGAGTAGTATTCAATTGTATGCATGTTAGCTTATCTAGCCACCAGTCGATGAACATCTGGGTAACTTCCAATTTGGGTGATTACAAATAAAACTGCTCTGCACATTTATATGCAGGTCTTTTTGTGGGCAAGGTTTCATTTATCTTGGGTAAATACCTAGGAACGGAATGGTTGGGCCATATGGCAAGTGTATATTTAACATTATAAGAAACTGCCAAACTGTTTTCCAAAGTGACTGTTCCATTTTACATTCCCACCAGCTGGTAAGAGAGTTCCAGTTATTCCACATCACTATGCAATAGTATCTCATTGTGGATTTAATTTGCATTTTCATGATGACAAATTATGTAGAGCATCTCTTCATACTCTTATTGGCCATTCATATACGAGCATATTCTTTTGTAAAGTGGCTATTCAAGTATTTTACCCATTTTTAAATTAGATGTTTTTTTTCATTATTGAGCTATAAGAGATTTCATACATTCCAGATACAAGTTCTTCGTTAGATATGTTTAGCAAATATTCTTTTGCCAGTTTCTGGCTTGCCTTTTCATTTTCTTAATGGTGTCTTTCAAAGAACAGATGTTTTGTTTTGTTTTTAATACTTACAACCTAATTTTACTTTAAATAGTCTTATTAACACATGAGTCTGGTATTGTTTCAATATTTTAGAGATAAGGAGCCCATAACTTTGTTGTCTTGTTCAAAGCCACTGAGTTGGTCAAAGACAATGTCAGTAAGAAAACTTCAGTTTTCTGATTCTAGGGTTGAAGAAAACTTGAGTTTGTCCACTCCAGAGCAATTTGGGGGTTTGCCTTCTAGAAGGGCATCTAGGAGAGACATGCTTTAGGTGGTAGTCTATTTCTCTGTAGATGGAGGGTTTCGAGGCTCTGGTTATAAATCTGCACTCCAGCTGTGGCTGTGTCTTTCCACCCATGAAGGCAGATGTGAGAACGAACAGGAGCTACCAAAAGTTGCAAATTCCTTAAAGCTTGCAGCCATTTATTAAACCTGGCAAGTGACGGCAAAGCAAGATCATGTGCCCTCTCATCTTCTCTCACCTCCCATCAACCTCCATTCCCTTCTTGGACTTTCAAAAAATTGCTTTTTAATGATATCCATAATTCATGAAAATAAATGATAAAATCAAAACGTATTACCACTGGCATAATAAATGTCAGTGCTATTAATTATTAACAGCCCAAGAAGGAAGTCAGAAATGATCCCGAAGGTGAGAGAGATAAAAGCACACTTGCACACACACACACACAAAGTTGACTGGAAACCCTTAAATGCAAAGTTCATATCATGCAGATTAAATGGGGATTTCATCCCTTTTCTTAAGGAGCAAGCAGTTTAGCTAAAATAGTGGCCTTAGCATTCATCTAATAAAAACCTTCATGCCACAGATAAAAATAACGAAGCCCAAAGCAGGGCCTGCCTGTGTTAATGGACAGCTAGTGACAGAGTTGGCAGTGAAACGTATTTCTTTTTACTGCCAGTCCTATCTAAATGACACTGCCTCTTTTAATGCCACACTTGACGCCAAGAGAGGATGCAAGTTTTTTCCAAAATAAAGGGACTCATTGTTTGCAGAGCCTATGAATCAGGGTCCACTATTATTGTTCCATCTCTCGCATCCAAATAGAGTCATTCCCTCCTCCAGTAGACATGGCCCATGGGGAACCAGCCTTCACATGTGAGCGGATATAACAGTGATTTATCCTAAAGAACTTCAACATCCTTAACCCCTCCTAGCAATTCCTCTTGGAATTTCTCAAATGGAGATATATTCCTTAAGGGTGTAGAAGTTGCTCCAAGTTTCAGAAATCCCCAACTAAAATACTAGGGGAACTTGAGACAACTTACTTCTCTGAGGCTCACTTTCTCTATCTGTGAAATGGGACCAACAATATTACCTGCCTCTTTGGGTTGTTCTGAGAATCAAATGAAATGATGCACTAATGTTCTCAGCACAGGTAGGTTAGTTGAGGATGGCTGGGAACTAGATGAAAGGCTGGGAGAGGAGAGAGACATCCAAAAAACAAAGAGGGTGGGGGGAAGATGTGTCTAAACACAATTTACTACAGCTTCCCATACTGTTTTGTAGAGGTCCATGGTCGTGGGGCAATAAAAAACAAAACAAAACACAGAAGCTGGCTGAAAGACAACTCTTTCCTGGAGGGAATTGCCCTGCTCACCATAATGACATGTCCAGGAAGGTCTATGCACTGTCCTACCTTTGCTTCCAGAAGGACATGTGTTGAATCTAGTGGGAAGCTTTTAGCTCTGAAGAGGAAGGACCCAGGTTATTCTTGTCTCTGGAACCTTCTGATTCAGCCGAATCATGGAATTTATTCTCTTATTTTAAACAATGATTTTTTATGGTGTTTCTATGATTTTCTTCCCCACAGTATTTGAATTCCACCAAATTCTAGAGGAGAACAAATTATTCAACCTAGGAATTTATCCTTGGGAGGAAAGCTAATGTCTGTCCCCATCCCCTTTTCCTTTCTTCCCCAGCAACATCAAGCACTTGTGTCGTCTTCTCATCCAAACTCTGCTCCAGGGGCGACCGTGAGAGGCTGGTCTGCACAGAGATGTTTCCACTGTAAAAAGAATTTAGAACATTGACCTGTAGCCCAGACAGCATATACCTTCTCTTCTTCGCTTCCAGTCCAAAGGTAAGATTTACCCCAGGACTTTCCAACACGATCTTAACTCTCAGAGGCAGAAGATTGAGACGTCAGAAGGACGTTCTGGCAGCCTCTTAACCAGGCTTTCACTTCTAGCCACTCTGATACCCTCTTCTATTTGCATTTTAGAAACTTGGAATGTATTAGATTTCTTCTCTTTATTGGTTTTATTTTGGTTCTGAAAAGTACATAAATATGTAATGTCGCTTTCTTCTTATTCCTAGTGATGGGGCTCAGAAAGCAATGCCTCAGTGAAGGCCTCAGAAGCAACCTCAAAAGCAAAGTTTTCCTCTGACTTTCTCCTGCCCTCCTGTCTCAGCCTCACTCTCCCCTGAGGCAAGCTGTGGAAACTAGAATTCCTCTCCCCCCAGGCAGGTCACAGAAACTAGAACCCCTTTTCCCCAAAGCCAGTGATAAAGACTAAAATTATTCTCTCGTCTTCCTGCTTCCTTTCTGTCTTGGAGCTGGCAGTAAAGAAATTCTCTGACCTACCTTATCAGATTGTAGGTCATAAGACCCTCATTCCAGAAAGGGTCCTGCCCATACCCCAGAGGAAGGAATGCTACACAGAAAGTCCAAGAAGAATCTGAACAGACAGGCATTCCTGGGTTGCCCCACTCAGTCTATTATCATTAGATCATACCCATTTCTACATGGCTACCCCTGCTTCGTAGAACCTAAGCATAAAGGGGGCAGTTTTCCCTCTATTTTGGGTCTTTATTTTGAAAGCTCTCATGCCACGTAAAACTATAGTCAAATAAATTTGTTATGCATTTTCCCTTATTAATCTGCGTTTGTGAGTTGATTTTTCAGACAACCTTCGGGGGTTGAAAGGGAAGTCTTCCTTCGGCCCCTACACTATCACCATAGTCTATATTTGGTAAGAAAATAGAAGCTAATCACAACTAATCAAAAATAGAGTCTATTTGGAACTAGGTCCGCCACCCCCATCCCACACTGGTTTCTGTGGGAGGTCTGGAAACGGGGAGAAAGATGCTCAGACTCTAGAGGGTCATGTGCTGGGCCTTGGACCTCAGTGATTTCTACAGTAACTCCAAGATGGATTGTGCCTTCTATTTTTGGATTCACACTGGGAAGCCAATTAAATTAAAAGGCTATTCATTTCACTATATTTGTCTCCAGGCTGCTCAAATAGAAATGCAAACGAGTCCTATTGAGTGGATTTTCTGCCTCAAAGAGAATGAGATTGTAACACCAAGCCCTGTGTGCTTCACAGAGTCCGATCTGCCTTGAAGGAGAGAAACACAAACCCCAACCCTTAGGCTATTTATAGGCTTCTTTTGCAAATGTGATTTACAGTTATCTTGAATGAAGGTGTAGTCAGCCCCTCTATGGCTCACAACTCCTCAGTGCAGATGTCAAAAATGAGTCTGCGTTTACAGGACTCAACTGAGAGGCACAGGAAAATCTTTTCTTTTTTCCAGAATAACTCAAAGGAATGGGGAAATGACAGTGCCTAAATGTGACAAATGCTACTTCCTTCCATGTACAACAGGCTGTGCCCTTGCAGAGGAGATAGCTGCGAGCAACCTCTGGGCTCCCTGTTCCCATGTTCAAATACTGCAAAACGGAGACCGTCTACAGTCCCTGTAGCTCAAACCAAAAGCCCAGAAGTGAGTTGTGCTGGCCTAACTGGCCAGACTTATAACATGTGGCCAATGATGACAGAATCACAGAGGCTAAAGTAACAATTGACTTAACCAATGGGGCCAACGTTGAAGGTGTAGGTGGGGATCCACCTGACTGAGACATTAAGGGCTCTTGAGAAATGGTCAATGCAGAGTGGACGCTAGACAGCTGAACTCACATTTCTGCTACAGAGTCCATGGGTAGAAACAACCTTTCAAAAGTGGATTAACTGGTGGCTTATCCACAAAAAAGAACTAAATGCAACTAGAATGCAGGATTTTTTTCCTTAAAACATGAGTGGCATGTGGAACATAAGGGGATTGTCCTCCACTAGTTCTCACACAAAAGTAATTTCTATTTTGAACAAGTCACCTTCTCTAGATGGAACAGGACTTTCAAACTAGCCTATAGTCTGTAAAATAACAGCCTGCAACCTGCCATTTGTAGATCATTCCACGACCTGGCCAGCCCAAATTGAAACCTGGCCATCATTCATGGTCGATGAAGTGTTAGGTTGCCTCTAATGGCAGGGCTCCCAGGGGCTCAGGGACAGAGAGAATGTGGGTCATGATGGTTCCCGTGCCTTCATTATGGCTCACAGAGACCCGCCTGGCAAGATGCAATAAGCAGAACAAATTTGAGACAACAAAAATGTCTCAATGTTTCCAAAAGCCCAAAGCTATTTCCCAGAAAAAGGAGCCATTTAGAGCAAATTGAAAATCACTTGACTTTTTCTTCACTTTCATGAAAAAAAAAAAAAAATCCCATCTGAGGACTATTCAACTTGAAATTCACAGCCAACTAAAAATGATTGGAAGGAAGAAAGAGAGAAAAAGAGGGAAAAGGAAAAAGGAAGGAGGGAGGATAGGTCGGTCCACACGAGCCCAGAATTTGAAAAACAATTTGACCATCTTGGTAACCTGCCTCTCAAACATCAAAATACACTCTTTATTTTATTTTATTTTTTTCTCATAAAGTAGAGCAAATACAAACCTGAGGCCTAATCTTCTATCAGGCAAAATCTCTTCTGCAGTTTCTGTTGTATTTTGGAAAGTGCCCAAAATAGCAAATCGGTTCAGAATGAATGGGTGTGTTTTTATTCTATTATTTTCCTACTATCCCCTAAAAAACAGAAAAGCCATCAAAAAATTCAGGCAAACCTATATCAGGATGTTCATAGCAGGTCTATTCATAATAGCCACAAACTGGAAATAACCCAAATGTTTATGTAGAATGGATAAATAAATGGCGGTGTATTTACACAATGGGACACTAGACAGCAGTTAGAATAAACAAAGTACAACTACACACAACAATATGAAATGATCTCACAAGCATATAGCTTAATGAAAGAAGCCACATGATGGGATACTCATTACAGGATTACATTTATACCAAAGTTAACAAACAAACACTGATCTATGGAGATGAAAGACAGGTTAGTGGTTACCACTGGGGTGTTGGTCATGTTCTATCTAGTTCTTGATTTGATTTATGGATACACTTGGTGAAAATTCACCTAGCTGCACACATATGGCTTGTGTTTTTTTCTGTTTTGCTTTGATAAAAAATTTTACTTTAAAGTGCACATGATATGAGCAAACTTGGGGGGGGTGATAAACATGTTCTATTTTGACTGTTGTGGTGATTACATGACTGTATACATTCATTACAACTCACCAGACTGTATACTTAAAATTGGTGAATTTTATTATATGCGAACTATACTTAACAGAACTGATTTTTTAAAAAAATCTTAGAGAGTTTAGGAAAAATAATTTTACTCTATATACACCAAAGAGTTTGAGAACAATTCAGAATAAAAGCAAATGTATGCATTTATTCCCGAGCCTTATTTTGTAGGAGAAACAAGTAAGTCAATGGCTCAAATGCTTAAATGTATATAAATTATTAGAATATAAGTCCTCAAAGGCAGAGACTATTTATATATGAATCTCAGGATTAGCTCATTAGAAAACTGAGGCTAGGGATTCTTTTTGCAATTCTATTTCATAGTCCTCCAAATTTCTCCCAATGTCACTAATGTGCTTGTATCAGCACATTATCATGGCTGTGTATAAGAAATGCTGCCCAACAAACAACTACAAACCCTCATTTATTGCTCACACATCTGGAGCTAGCCTGGGCAGCTCTGCTAATCTCCCAGACCTCACTACCAGGTCTGGTGTTAGGCTAGCTACTGGCTGATATAAGCTGGTCTCAATTGGAGTGACTGGGGCAACGTGGTGTGGTTGTGATCTTCCCAGATGGTCCCCAGTGATGCTTGCCTTCTGGCATTTGGGCCCCTGTTTAGTTCCCTCCCACGTAAGATAGAGCTGTCCTGTGTAATGAATAGGATATTCCAAAAGCAACAGAGTCGTTCAAAGGATTAGTCACAAAACACATTGTAGCTTCTGCCTTGCTCTCTGGGATCAGTTAGTCTAGTGGAAGCCAGATGCCATGCCCTGAAAACATAATCAGCCTTATGGAGAGATCCATATGGCAAGGAACCAAGGCTGCAACTCACCAGACACATGAGTGAGCCATCTTGGAAGTGGACCCTCCAGCCTCCATCAAGATTTGAGATGACTGTAACCCTTGAGCCAGACCTCGAGCCAGAACCAACCAGCTAAGCTGCTGCTGAATTCCTGAACTATATAGAAATTGTGAAAGATAATAAATGTTTGTTCTTTTATGCTGCTAAGTTTTGGAATAATTTGTTATGTGGTCATAGATAACTAACAGACTCTGTACCACGTAGCTCTCATCCTTTAAAAGGCTGCCCTGGTACATTTTCACAGTGACAGCAGAGGTGCAAGAGAACAAGTGCAGATGGGAAGCACTTTCCAAATCTCTACTTGAACCATGTCTTCTAAGTTCCCTTTGGCCAAATCAAGTCAGATGACTGAGCCCAAGCATGGGAGCAGGGCAGGTTAGTTCACCTACTGTAGGAAGGTACTGCAAAGTTACATGGCAGATGGCACGGCTGGTAGTTTAAAATGTGTCCACAAATTTTTTGACACTGTCCCATTCAAAATCTGGAAACTTCTTCTCCCCATGAATGTGGGCTGGACTTAGTGACTCACTTCTCTCTCTCCTCCTCCCCCACCCCTCTATTTTTCTTTTTTCTTTTCTTTTTTTTTTTTTTACATTTTAGCAGTTAAACTTATTTTACTTTTTAAAAAATTATATTTACTTTTTTGTTTTTCTTTTCTACAAAAGGCAAATAATGACTGTTGATCAGCAATTGTGTTGTACACTCCCTGAAATGGGGTAATACAGGAAGCTGGGGGAAGTGCTCTGAGAAGGCTTTCAAATGGCATGGATGAGGGGCTTCAAAGCAGTCACTGGAGAGAGCAGCCCCAGGGCCCCTCCTCCTAGCCACCTCAGCCTTCTCTACCATGTCTGTGGTAGCAAAGACCCATCCCATGAACTTCTTCAGCTTGTCAGAGGCATTCTGGGGCCCCTCCTATATAGCCAAGCCTCAGGTTGTTCTCTCACAAGTGCTGAACTTCCACCTGAAGGTGGGATTCTAATGAGTAGAATGCAGTAGACTTGATAGTGTGTGTGATTACCCAGCCTAGGTCATAACAAGAAAAATTCCTGCCTGTTTCTCTGTTTCTCATAGACTTCTTGGTCTGGGAAAAGCTAACCACTTGTCATGAAGACAGTCAAGCAGACCTGTAGAGAGTTCTCTGTGGAGAGGAACTGAAGCCAACTATCAACAACCACCTCCAACTCGCCAGCCATGTTAGAAGTAGATTCTCCAGCCCCAGTCCAGCCTTCAGATGATTGCCACCCCTGCTCACACCTCGGCTGCAACTGAGACCCTAAGCTAAGCCATTTCTAAATATTCCTGCCCCACAGAAACTCTGAGAGATAATGAAGTTTTGTTATTGTTGTAAGCCACTCAGTTATAGAAAAATTTATTGTGCAGCAGTCAATGACAAATACAAGAAAGAATAAAGAAGTAAGAATTTGTTTGGGGGTTTTTGTTGTTGTTGTTTTCTTAACCACAGGATGATTCTTAGTTGCAAACAATAGAACCTGCCCTATCTTAGTTGGAACAGAAAAGAAACATATTAAAGAGTATTAAAAAATCCCCAGAAGGTCCAGAGAATTGGTTCTAAAGGCTACAAAGATAACAACAATGCCTGCAGCACAAGGAACCTCTGCTTTAGCCAGGACCTCATTCCTGCTGCAGCTGTATAAAGATGCCTCAGTTCAAAGCACTGAAGTTGTAGCCAGATGCCAGAATCTCCACCATTAATGGCTTAGAAAGCTAGATACATTTACCACCCCCTTCACCCAGAAATGGATTCTATGAAGCAACAGCTTCATCTTGCTGCTCTCTTTGAGTCAGAATTCTTGCATAGGTGCATATGATTTATGGACTCCATCTGCAAGAAAGGATGGAAAAAATGAGTTGTGGGTTCCATTCTTAAGGAAGGGTTATTCTTAAGGTAGGAAATATCTTACTCTTAGGTGTTCCAAACAGTGCTAAATAACAAGGAAAAATGAGAAATACTCATTTCTTGCCCCCTTGCAAAATTATCGTCATTACTACAATATAGGTAATTGGAGAAATTGACAAGTCTTTCTATTTCCTGGAATGTAAGTTGATAAATTAATTTAATCTCCAGAGCCATTTCCAATCAGTTGATAATGACTGCCTAGAATTATACATTAAGACATACTCTGAGCTTGCGTCTTGGCTCAGCCAGAAAGACATCTGGGATTGAGTTGTGATGATACCATGGGTGTTGAATGTTTGTATTAAATAATAGGTACATGCAAAAATAAACATCCTCAGTCTCAGTGTTTTCTCATTTCCTAAAGGGAGGATCTGAAAATACCTCATGACCTTTTATAATAGTTTAGGTTAAAACTGTTCCCACCAACCAAACTCTATTTTATTCATCTCACTGAAATGGCATTCAAGCCAATCCATGTTTGGTAGAACCCAGTAATGGGTAAAACAGCAATTCTGGCTGAATCTGGCCTCCTGCTCTTTCTTCCCCTTACTTCCTCCACCCCCATGTCGCCTACTGAGGGACCCCTCGAGAACACCAGAGTTCCACAAGACACGATTTGAAAATTACTGACCTCTATCATTGGTACAACCAACAGTTCACTTCCCAGGGCTTGCCCATTTGTGTTCATTTCCTCTCACACCCCTGAAATTTGGTCAATCGGTATGAATAAACTGTGGATAAACAGTCCCTACACTTCAGCCTTTCCATTTCCCTGTTTGGATGGTGTGATTTTCCCCATATGAGGCAATAACGTATACAGCCCTAGAACCTGGCATGACTTGCTGGTTCTTAGTCACCTCACACATACCACCTTGAGGACTGGCAGGGTTAAGTCTACATTGAGTCACTTCATCTTCTCCCTTGCACCAGTAGCTGGAGACTTCCCTATCTGAAGATCAAATACCACATCTATAGTGCAATGGGTTCGGATGGGCAGATCCCCTTCTCCTCCACTCTCCTTAGCTATTGGTGATCTGAGGGCCCTCAGCAGTTCTTCTTGTTTTGTTCTTCCCCTTCCACTTCCCTTTCTTCAGAAGCAGGGTATTTGCTCATGTCATAGAGCAGGGCTTCTCAGACTTTAATGTGCACACAGATCACCTGGACATCTGTTTAAATGCATCTTCCGTTTCAGCAGGTGAAGCCAACACCCTTTATTCCCATCAAGCCCCCAAGTGATGCTGATGCTCCCGGTCCACAGACCATACTTCGCAGAGCAGGGTTGTAGGAGACCCAGTCTCACCCCCAGTGGGAGGAACTGACTTTCTTTTCCTAAAACTCTACTTGTATAGAGTTTCCTCTTACCTCTCTCTCCTCTGGATCCTATTCCTTCCTCGTCCATCCCCTACACTTGAGTGTTCATTCCTGCTCTACTCCTGATAATGCTAATTTTCCTCCTTCAGTGAACCAGTGATCACTGAGCACTTATCATGAGCTAGACACCGTGCTGGGCACTAGGGATACGTCGATGAACAAGTCAGCACCCGATTATTTCTGCTCACGTGGAACTTATAGTCTAAAGAGAAAGACACTAAATAAATAATTACTCAATAATTAGTTGTAATTGTAAAGAGTGCTAGGAATGAAAATTATAGGATGATCTGAGAGTAAGTAAAGGGGGGAAAAAAAGTCTAACCAAGTCTCCAGGGTCCTTGGGATGTTTTCCTCTGGCTTTGTACAAACTGAGCCCTCTCTGTAGTAAGGCAGAGTATAAGCGCTTTCCTTCATAGCTCTTTACATTCCTCTCGGCCATGGCCAGCAGTGTGTGTTTGGTGTTGTATGGCCACACACACCTCTGGCAGGAAGATGAGCTTGGCACAGTGCTTATAATTGGCAGGCAAGTCCTGGGCTTATGATTGGCAGGCAAGTCCTTTGGCAGATAGCTCCAAATTAGCATTTGACTGCGCATGTGGTTCTTGCCCCTTGGCTCCCCTTGATAATCGCCCTGGCCATCTGTAATAGCAAGCTGTTCCCTCCCAAATTCTGGTCAAAACTTCCCCTCCCTCAAAAATGGCAGCAAATATAATACCCTAATTTCCTTAATCTTATGACTCTTTTGCTGTTCTACTACCTAGAACCATGACTTGGCAATTGCCAGAAAATAACCCTGATTATCACCAGGGTCTTAATATTCATTCATTAAGAATGACAAGGTCCAAATCCACTTGCCATATAAGAGATTCTGGCCTCCTCAAGCTCAGACAGCTTCTCTAGCTGCAGGAGTTACCCTTTCCAGTAGCGTGGAGTATCAGCTGGGCAAGAAAAAGAGAAAGGACATGGAAACTGCAGAACCACTGTGATCCCTATAAGAGGAGGTCTTCCATGTCTTCTGCCCTGAAGTTCATTCCTGTATGGTGTCATAGCCGGGAAAATAATGATCTATCAGCCAAAACGTATTGAAAACACAAGCTGAATCTTTCCTCAAATCTCTCGAAAGGGGATTCTATATGTCAATTTTAACCTTAAGGACAACTTAAAACTCTGTTTTCTGCTATTCCTCCTTTCCAATATTTCACATCTACAGAAGCTATCCCAATGTTTTCTCTCTACTCTTTCTCTTTCTCTTAAAACTCTCCTAACTCCACATCAAATCAGACCCATTGTACTTCCAGATCCTCCATCCCCACTCTCTTCCATCCCTAGATTTGTCCTGTCTTGAGACAGGATCCTTCCTCTCCCGTGTGGGTAAGTACAGCAGTACCTGCCCTCTCGGTCCCATTGCTGTGCCCAACGGCCTGATTCAGTCCAGATCTAGAGGCAGACCTAGAATTCTCCCAACCGGGAGGAAGAGAGGGCTGATGTTCAGTCTCCCACATCATCTGTGTCTGGTTTTGTTACTTACTGCTACATCAGTAACCCAAGGAATTTCTTCCTTTTATTTCAAAGAAAAGGAGCAGGACAGTTGTTATTAAAATTCTAATGTTTATTGATTAAGAAAATAGAATATGATGAAAAGCTAACATGACATCTATAAGCTTTTTATTCATCTGACTAGCATCTGCCTTCAAATATACATATATAATATATATATATATGTATGTATATACGTAATCTCCATACAATGCTGAGTATATACACAGATTCAGACTCTCTATGATAGATCCTGACAAGACTGACCCATGAATCCTCCCATGACCCTTTCACCACAACCCGTTCTCTGCAGTCCCCAGGCTGGTACCTATAGATGCCCATCACCTAA
The DNA here is from genome assembly GCF_000696425.1 of Galeopterus variegatus. Lineage (NCBI taxonomy): Eukaryota > Metazoa > Chordata > Mammalia > Dermoptera > Cynocephalidae > Galeopterus > Galeopterus variegatus. The sequence goes on from NW_007728489.1 coordinate 280,559, forward strand.
TTAACTTAGCTAATACTTATCACATATCACCAACATTTTAAAATTTTACCTTTTCATATTACTTTTCATGAAATCTCCAAAGCACTTGAACTTAGGAGCAAATAAAACTCTTCTTGGCACTAGATTTGTCGTGATTTTAAGAATACTAAAAGGACAGGATCTAACCAAGTGCCTTTGATGTGCATCTGAATTTTCTGCTCTATAGAAAGCCCCATAAGTCCTCACATTGGAAGTCGGCTCTGAGCCACCACTTATGAATGCTGATTGTACACAACATTAATGGAGAATGTGGATGACACTGGCTTCTCAACCTGCAGCTTTGTTTCATAATCCCTGGTTCACCAGCTGGGACTTTGATGGGGCATTTTACAGCACAGCCTCTGCTAGTCTAATGAAACATTATAATCACATAAAATGTTACGCTGTAGGATTGTAAGTAATAGGGTGCCTCGTCTTGGCATCTGCACCTTAATCACCTCTTTTCATCGCTTCACTACCCATTTAGGAGTCCTTACAAGGCTTCCCTCCACATGAATAGGGGTGTGGAGTTTAATCAGCCACACCTAGCAAAGACGCCCTCATTTCCAATTCCAGTTCAACAACTCACCAAAGGTGGTGCTGGGAAATTCTCTCAACTTCTCTCTGTTCATATTTAATCAACAGGGAAATGGACATTTCCTTGGTCTCCAGAGCAGTCAACATTTCCCTAGTTCATGTATGGAATCTTCTGGAAGGCCTATTGTGGTTGCTCAAACCAGCTCCACAAACCATCAATGAAAACTCTAGCCACAAGCCCATAGTGAGCACTTAACCTGCTCTTAGTCTACCAAGGAGAACCTTGGCACCAGGAAAATAGCCCTAGTTCCCAACCTTGGAGAAAGAGTAGAGATGTATCTGGGTCAAAAGTTGGAATCAACGAAGTAAGACTCTTTCCCACCGAGGTTTGTAGTACCTATAGGTAAAATAAATTCCCTCGTGTCCCCCTAAGTCTCCATGCTCACTGTGATCCCAGTGCAGACACAGCCTAAACTTTCCCCCCACTGCCTGAAGTTGACACTACCTGGTTTTGTCCATGGAGGAGCAATGTGTGGTGTGAGCACAGCCAGCCAATTAGTCAGTGACATGAGGACAAACAAGGTCCACTTTGAGTTAGCACTTTGAGTCTGCAGAAAATGTAAAACGGGCTCACCCAAAGATGACGGGCAAATGTCACTGAGGTCAGGAACTAGCTCTGCCTGCTCCTGCTGCTGCTCCAGCAGGGTGGCCTCTGTGGATCTCTCCCAAGGTCATGCAGCAGGATGGCAGTGCAGCAGGCATGGATAAGAGCCAAGCACACACCAAGGGTCTGACAACACACTGCTGATGTAGATGATATCTCTGCTGTGCCCAGGGTCCTACTGATTCAAAGCAGCCCATCTCTTCTTTACGTGGACACTTTTGGCAAATATGTAAACAGGCAAAAGTCAATGAGCTGGGGCAGGAGCAGAGGGAATGCCTCTCTCCCCTTTTTCATTAAGCCTAGACAAGCTGGCCCTGAAAGGCTCAAACACTGCATGGCATGGCATGGTTCTCTTTATCCCTAAATCTGCTGCATATCCCAATGGCCTGGGAGCTTTCAAAAATCCCAATGCCCACTCTCACTCAACACCAATTACATCTGAATGGTTCAGGGAGGAAGTCAGATGCCATTTTTTTTTTTTAAAGATTCTCAGGTGGTTCTGATGTACAGCAGTGTTTGGGAACCACTGACAAAATGGTCATGAGCACAGACTTTGGGGTAGGACTTGGGTTTGGGTCCCGGCTCTACAACTTGGCTCCGTGACTTTCGGCAAGCTACTTAAACTCTCTGTGCCTCAACTGTCTCAATAGTAAAATACAGTATTTTACAAATAAGAATAGTATTTACCTCACTGAGTTTTCATGAGGTTTAAGTGAACTATTATTTGCAAAGCATCTAAATCAATTCCTCCTACTTGATAAGCACTATAAAAGTTTGTTAAAAAGAAACACACACACACCCAGTTCATTCCTGCCTCAGGGCCCTGGCTCTTGCTGTTCTCTCTGTCTAGACCTTACCCTGACCATCATGGACAATAGGTATCCCAGTTACCCTAGTAACACTGCCTTAGTATCCTTTTCAGTCTCATGTCTTTTGGTATATTTATCACATGTAGTAGTTTGGTTGTCTCCTCCAGCAGAATGTAAGCCTCATGAGAGCAGAATCTGCCCTATCTCTAGAACAGTGCCTGAATAAATGAGAGGGAAGGAATGTGAAGATTGGGGTGGATTTAACTCTTTAGTAATGCTTAGAGGAGGCATTAAGGGAAAGAGTCCCATGCTTTTGGGCAGAGACTCTTCCACTGGCCACCAAATATTCATGATGCAGATAAAATCTTGGGTTTACTGCGGGTGAGATATTATGACTGGGAAGAAATGCATGTGTTAGCATCCCAATTAAACCTTGTGCAATAAGAGCCTTGCTTATAAACAAGAAAGGTGGCCTCTCCCTGAAATCTAGACCTGCTGAGATTCTGCCCTAGATAATTGCCTCATTAGAATTCTCTTGTTTCATTTCAGTAAATAGTTCATATCTATTTTAATTAGAGTTAAATTATGCATTTTTTTTTTGTAAATTGCTGCTCCCCCACTTCCCCCAACCAAAGTCCCAAGTTCTTACTCTGTATGAGAATAATCTTCAAGAGTTTTAAACTGGGTGAAATACATGTGGACCAAATCAAAGGTGAAGAGACTTACATCTTACACAGACAGCATGTTGGACATTAGCAACACATTCCATAGGTAACAGAGCTGTCTGTGCCTCTATTTAGGATTCAACATTTCCATTTATGTTATTCACTCTTAAATCATCATATATACGTGTTCCATTTCACGGAAGATGATATATCCTAACCCAGAACTCCAAGTCATCCTGAGTGTGTTTTGAATTACAAAATTGCCTCCCATTTCAGAGGATGCACTATGGATTCCTGCAGACTACAGCTCCTGTTTATGCACACTTCTAATCATAGATACAAAGGAGCTGACAGTGAAATTCAAACTGAAGAACCTAAAGCCACATCCATTGAAGATCTTCTGGAAATGACAAAGACCCTCTGAGTGTATAAGTCTGTGAGATTTCACCAAAATTACTAAACTGTTGATTTACAATAATGTTTTGGAAGCAAGTTATGTAATCTAATTTAAACTTCTATCTCTAATTCACCATAATAAAAGGCAACATGGCCCCTACAGATAGTTTCTTCTCATGGCTTGACTGGATTAATCAGAAGAAACTTAGAGAGTCCCCAGGCTTCAGTACAGGCTCTTATGGCCCTACCCTCCTCCACCCACAGTGCCCAGGACACCAGACCTTCTGAACCTTCAGCCTCAAAAACCTGGACACTCCCAAACCCTCAGGCATCAAGGCAAGGCTCCAGGAAGCTCACAGGCTGCTCTGTCTAAGGTGAACACCTCATGAACAACATTCAGTGGGAGCTGCAAACCAAATTTTATCCTGGGTAGATATCATGATGGCTGAAAATTTGTGAGAAAATAACATTTGCAGTTTTCTGTTAACCAGCATTTTGTTGTGGGAGATTGTCTAGCAAATGTCAGCCAGCCAATACTATCCTTACCTTCATTATTGTCCGTTGAGGGCCCAGGGCTCTGTCCCCAAAATGCAACCAAAAGATGTTGCTGTTGATCTAAAAGTTGACCCATGGTCAGAGATTAGGCCTTGATCTTTCAGCTGCGTCCCGAGCTGCATGTATTTTAAAGACTTTACCTGCATTTGCAGAATATGCACACTTTGCCCACCAGGCTAAACTATCTGTGTTTGGCCCTCTTTTCCCCTCCCCTACCTGATTGTTTTGTGGCCCCATGTCAGTCTCAGATGTTTAGATCAGTGCTTCTCAAACTTGTACATGCATGCAAATCACCTGGGATGTTTTAAAACATAGATTCTGATTTAGTAGGTCAGAGATAATGCCCTAGACTCTGAATTTCTTTTTTTTTTTTTTTTTTGTCTTTTTTGAGACTGGCCACACCGCGCTCAGCCAGTGAGCGCTGTGAGCGCACCGGTCATCCCTATATAGGATCCAAACCCACGGTGGGAGCACTGCTGCACTCCCAGCGCCGCACTCTCCCGAGTGCGCCACGGGCTCAGCCCTAGACTCTGCATTTCTAACAGGCACCAGGAGATGCCATGCTGCTGACTGGAACCACACGTTGAACAGTGAATAGAGCTCCTGCATCCTCCTTCCCCAAACCCATCAAAATCCAGTCATTGAAAATGACTTTTTTGGCCATGATGGTTGAACTGAAAGGTGAGGCTTCAGGTATTTACATTCTGAGTTGTATTTGACATTTCACCGGACTGAGAATGCTTCGCTACAGGAGTGCTGGTGTTTCTGTAGAATTCTGGTGCTGGAAGTGGTTTGAGCTGGGCCCAGGAGTCCTCCTCCTCAAATCATTTGAAATTCTGACCGTGGTCTACGTCTTGAGGCCCCACTCGCATTGAGAAGTGCCTAGGCGTGAGGACAATGACAGAGACAAACATCGTTGTGGCCAAAGCGGATGCAGAGGGGAGGTAAGGGTGCAGGGTGATGGGACAAAAGGTCTCTCTCCCTCCACACAATAAACTATTTGGATCTATGCTGCTGGTTTCCTCTGTGCTGTTGGTTTCCTCAGGACCACAGAGCTTAGCTGACCATAAATTCTGCTTTAGGACCAGTACCCTGTGGAGACATTACCAGCAGAAAAGGCATCAGGTGGCAGGAAGTGGTTAAAGCCAACTCACTGCTTTATCATCCAGAGCAGGAAAGGGGGAGATGACACATTGAGGCTCCCCCAGTTGCTCTTACTCTCTTGTTTTTTGTAAAGATCATTTTATTTATATATAGAAAAAAATAATTACCTGCAGCTGGGTTTCTCAATTGCAGGGCAGTTAAAGCAGCACTTGCACCCAGCAGGTTGCTCCTCCCTGAGCATTCCCTCAGGAGAAACCACCCGACCCCTTCTCCCCAGCCCCATGACCTCACAGTATTTTCTAATCCTGAGAGGACTCAGGTTGTCAGTCAATAACCTTCCACACAGGCCCTCTATGACATGTCTAGGATCATTAGATTAATTTCTTTATCCCATTGCACTATCAGATGAATGGATTTACAAGACAAAAGTTCCCCTCGGAGTCCTTCTTGGAATTATGACAGACCCTCTTGAGGGATTAGTTTAGCAGAGTGCTTAGTAGCTAGAGCTCCAAACAGACTCAGATTGGAAAGCTAGTCTGCAGTCTTCTTAACTTCTCAGTTGGCTCATCTGTACAGTGTGGATGTTAACAGTACCAATCCCACTGGAGACTGAAGTGAGGATTGAATAAATGTGTTCAAAGAATTTATTTGCATGTTTAAGCAAAGGAAGTATTCAACAAATGAGAACAATTATTAGATGGGTGGTGATAAAGGAGGGATAAACCAGAAACACAGAATTAAAGCAGGAAGAGTCCCTGGAGGTCACCTGGGCCAGTGTATTGCAAAGTTTCTGAAAACATGAGAATAACCTCGAGAGCCCAGATTACTGGGTCCCACCCCAAGATTATTGGATTCCTTATGTCAGGGGTATAGCCATAAACTTGCATATCTAACAAGCTCTCTAGGTGATGCTTTTAGTACCAAGTAGCTAAATTAACCCCTTTCTTGATATAAGAATCCCTCTTCTTACCCTTCCTGTTCCTGAAAATTCACTTGAAAGCTCTACTGGGAACTCCTAAAATGGTGGAAGAAAGGAAATGAACCATTGCTGTAATGAGTCATGAGCTTTAAATATGTTACTTTATCCTCGTAATAATTTATGGAATTACTTACAGTTGTTCTTGGTGTTTGTTTTTTAAGATGATAAAACTGAGGCTAAAGATAACAGGTGCCTAAGACACGATCACACAGCAATAATTTGAACATAGTCTATGAGGCCTGAGTTCTTGAACCAATGATGCTCAATTACATCTGTGAACCCCTACCTCACACCATCTTTCACTGTTGGGCAACTCTTAAAAGTTAAAATATGTATTTGTTTTTATACTGAGCTGCAATCTGCCTCCATGGGTTCACTGGTCCTAGTAATCACTTCTGGAACATCAGTAGAATTGTAAAGGACTTACTACCCTTTAGTTAGAGGACGACCATTTACTTTATCACAAGATGGCACAATGGTTAACTGTATAGCCCCTAACCTAGAGTTCCTGGGTTCAAATCCTGACTTTCCCACTTCTTAGCAAGGTGACTTTGGCCAAGTTTCTAACTTCTATGTGCCTCCATTTTCTTAAACCTGTGACACAGGACTAGTATTAGCACCTTCATGAGAATGTACTTGAGAGGAGAAAACAGGTAAATGCATGTACAGAGTGACACAGCAATTTCAGCTTTCATTAGTTTAATCCATGCAGGCTTTGAAAAGTCTTCATAGAGTCCTTTGTAACTATAGGTCTTAAAAATTAGGTCAGACTTTTCCCCCAATTTATGATATGAACACATTGCATTGTCTTCTTTAAAGTCTTCTCTGGTGATCAGAAGTGCTACATAAAAAGAATATCAAAGGCAACTGATGCTGTATTTCATCAGCAAGAGGCTTGAGTTAAATCAACCAAGCTGCTACAGAGTGACTTTGTTTTCTTGCAGAGGTGATTCTGTTGCCTTCTTCTTCTTCTTCTTCTTTTTTTTTTTTTAAGATAGAGAGATGAAGTTCAAGGCAGTAAGTGAGTTTGTCCATACATGTCCCAGCCAGGAGCCTCCTAAAACTCCAGGAGAAGCAAAAGATGAAAAGATAAAAATTACCTAATCATCAAAGAATGGAAAAGTTTTTACTGCTTGTCAAAAATTATTTGTTAGAGTAAACAAATAATATAAATGATGAGGCAGAAGAACACGAGTATTACTTATACCTCCTGCTTTGGACTGATTGAAAAAAATAAGGCCTTATTCTCCTCCCCTCCCTGTATTTTTGCCCTTAGCAATTTGACTTTTCAGCTCCTCCTATCAAAGGATGGAGTCTGGTTCCTCAACCCTGGAGTCTGAGTTTGCCCATGTGACTAGCGTTGGCCAACAGGATGCAGCAGAAGTGAGGCAATGCCAGTACTGAGCTGAGCCCAAGAGGCCTTGTCCTTTTCTTGGAATTTTGCCATCAACATGTGAATAAGGCCAGGCTGCCCTGCTGGAGGATGAAACACATGACCCAGTCACCCCATTGCCACAGACAAGGGAGTAAGGCAATCCAAGACCAGCAAGTCCTCATTCATCTTGCCAGATGATTACAGGCTCATGAGCAAACACAGTCAAGATCAGTTGGGTCTGGCCAGAACAGCAGAACCACTCAGCTGATCCACAGACTCATGAGAAGTAACAAGCATTCATTGTTTCATCCTTCTAAGTTTGGGGATGGTTTGTTTCACAGCAATAGCTAACTGCTATACCCCCTAGAGACTTGGTAAGAATAAAACAGCAACAACAACAAAATCCATATGAAAAGCAGGAATAGTACTCCTTGTATAGTTTGAACAGTAGAAAACTATAGTCAATATTAAGTCATTTTTGACTCACAAAAAAAGCAATTTTATATGGACCAAGCTAATATTATTAAGCAGTGTTCACATGTCAGGCACTATGTTTTACATAGATTATCTCATTTAGTTTTGACAACAACTCTATGAGATAGATACTACTATTTCCATTTTATAAATGAGCAAATATAGGCTCAATAAATATCTGTGGAAGGTATGAATAAAAGAAATGACAACATTTCTCAAGATCTCATGGTCAATACCTGGTGGGATAGGAATTTAAGCTCAGATTGTCTTGATTCCTCTGCCAATGTACTTTCTATGAGAGGAAGCATATGGTGATGACAATGACTAACATTTATCAAACATTCTCTAGACATCAGGCTATTCAAAGACCCCTGATGCCTTATCTCATTTAATTATCTTGTATAATCCTGTGACCTTGGTGTAATTTATGCATGGAGAAGCTGAAGCACTCCAAAACTCAGTAATTTAACCAAGGTAATGCAGAAAGTAAATGGCAAGGCCAGAATTTGAACCCAGGCAGGGCTCCAAGAACTTCACTCAACTATGCATGGCATCTTTTAGGGAACTGAGGGCAGAGACATGGAAGGAGAAAATGAAGTTCTTTGCAAGCAGAGTCCCAGTAAACTTTTTGCATCTCTTAACCTGCCTTAATTCTCCATTACCTCAGATTCACTGTACCAAAATATCCCTGGTTTTATAAAGGCTCTTTTTTTTCAAGTAGGCATGCATGATCTTTTCTCATCTATTTCCACATTATCATATGCCAGCTTTGGGAAACTAGGTTAACCTCCTTATGGAGACATGGCAGGTGACTATTCTGTGGGGTTACTTGAGAAGCCCCAGAATTCTATACAGAATCTGGTCACTGATGTCTTAGGTTTCCACCATTAATACCATACTTCTGAGTTAAGACCTTATCTCCAGAAAGCCCTGAAGGTTAGTACACATTAATTTTTATCATGCAAATTTAAATGATGGGACACATACATAGGGGCCAACAGAAACCAGCCCATTAAGGAAACGGTGGAGGTGGCCTGGTGTAGTACAAGAGGGGGCAGTGGGGACTGTAGCAAACTGAGGAGTACATGTCTCCTCTAAATGGAGATGCTGGTACTAACTCCAAGTCAATGGTTGCCATTGACAACAATGTTTCAGTTTTACAAAAAGAAGACAAAATATCTAGATATTTGTGGTCACTTTCTCTTTAAAATATTACAAGGAAAGAAAGTGATCCTTGGGCTAAATTAGGCCTGCAGAGAGCCAGTTTGCAACACTGTGCTTACATCAATTTGTCATTTTTTTAGAGCAGAACTACTCCAATTGTGGTCCCCACACCAATGGCTTCCACACTGCCTGATTGCCTGGGAGGTGGTTAGAAATGCCAGAATCTGAATTTCTGGGGGAGTGACTGAGCCCTTCAGGCAATTCTTACATGTACTAACATAGAAGTGGTCCAGGGACAACACGGATCAGATGTGCAAGTTACAAGGGGGTCTGGAATGGGGTCTGGTGCTGACGGGGAGGAAGGTCTTCAATCCTCAGTGGCAGGAAGGGGAGAAGGAAAGGTGCTGCCAAGACCTGAGGAGATTTCTGAAAGCTCTGCAAATGGGACTGTCACCCGAGGAGCCCCAAGGGGCCTTGCACAGCTTCTCAGTTGTTCCTCCTCCAAAGCCAGGATACCAGACTCTTGAGCCTGGTGTCTGCTCTGCTCCCACCTCTCAAGAAAGTGACACCGTGTCCCTGTATTTGCAGAGCATTGTCAGTGCTAAATCTGTTCGGAAGCATGTCTCCGAAGTTGTCACTGTTTTCAACTAATTAGTCAAAGGTTTCCATCTGCCTTGTGGCTCACCACACTTTTCATATTAATTTTTTATGCAAATATGGTGATTCTGGGGAGGAATGATGTCAAGCAGAGTGATAGATACCTTACTCAAGCCAGAGTAAGATGCATCCTTAATACCCAATCTGCAAAACCTCCAGAAAGATCATGTTGAACTAAGATTTTGTATCAGGGCCCCTCTGAAGCTTAAAACTAACTTCAATTAAAGTCATGGGAGATGTCTGAGATAAACATACAAAAGAGTTGTTGACCTAACCTGCCTACTACAATCTTAACTGTATAAGAAACTGCCCACCAAGCCCATCATTCAAAGCACAATTCAATTAATTTCTCCTTCTTTTATCCCCCCTCACTTCTTGCTTAGCCATGCAATCTTATTTTATTCTTTCCTTCTTCATATTATTTGCTGCCTTCTTTTTAAAGAAGTCGTGTTATCTTTCAAGAACAGATTCCATTATAATTGTGACCTCGAGGACAATAAGGCAGTAGATTAAAACCTAGTAGTAGTTTTTGAAATGCTGAGAATGATTTGAAAGAAGGGGTCAATTGTCTAATATTAATTCAGTAATAACTGGAGAGACATTATTCTTATTGCTTCCTTCCAGGCAGAACTATCTGGTATCTCAAGTTCATTGCTACTGCAAGGGAGAGTAAAATAAAAATTGGATGAAGGCCAATTCTAACTCCAGTACTGACTTCATATTCAGATTCTGCCAATGGATGTTTGTTGGGCTGGAAATTAGACCCAGGGTTCGGATCATTTCCTTCCCTCTGTATCAGAGAGCTATTGCTCCATACAAAGCATGCCAGAACTTAATGCCTTAAAACAACCACCATTTATTTAGCTGACAGTTTTGTGGGCCTGCTCCATGGTTCTGCTGATCTGGCTGGGCCCAGTCGTGTGACTGTGGCTTGGGTCTCACTGGTCTAGGATGGCCTCCGTTTCTGTGGGCCATGGCTGCCTACACAGACTCCAGCTTTTGGAGAAACTCAGAAAGATGGTATGACAGATACTGCTGGTGCCCTGCCCGGACCCCCTGCAATCCCTTCTGCTGGTTTCTTGTGCCCATCCCCCAGTTTCATGGTGCTTTGCTGCTAAGGGGTGACCCCTGTGACAGATCCTGGAACTTCTTCATCAGCATGCAGAGCTAGAGGTTCCTGAGAATTATTTCCCCGTGGGTGACCTCTAGCCAAGAATATGGAAACCCAGTTTCTGTACCTTGAGGGAGATAAGTGCTGAGGTATAACCGATGTCCCAGACAGACCCCTTGCCCCCGCAGGATCAGACTGAGGCTGGGAATTTGCTTGAAATTGCTCCTTTGCTCAGCCTCTTCCCCTCTCCTGTCCTGCCTGCCTCACTCCACCCTGGGGGCATGTCCTTCCTAGATCATCTGCCCATGCAACCTCGTCTCAGGGTCTGTTAATGAAAAATCCTCCTGTAGCTCAGCCTTTTTTATGTAGGTGGAAAGACAGACATGAAAAGAAGTGGAACAACTAGTTGAATGGATGGCAACACTGTCCATTCATTCTGTCACTAAACTGGGGACCTGCATTGTACACCCCTTGAGAGTCCACACGTGGAGAGGGAAGATGGTGTGCAGAGCAACGAACTGGGGTCTCAATCCTGGAACACTTGGGCTTCCACAGTGGCTCTGGCCCCGGCTGCTCCTGCCTCCAGCACAGCCTCCTCCCCCTCCTCTTCCTCTCTCTGCTTCTCCTCTAAGCTCCTCCCTCTTTCTCCACTTGCCCCCCCACCTTCCCCTCCTCCCTTTTCTTCCTCCCCCTCCTCCCCCTCTTTCTCCCTTTCCCTCCTCCCTTCCCCTCCTCTCCCTCCTCCCCCTCCCCCTCCTTTCCCTTCCTCTCTTCCCCTCCTTTCTTCCCAAAAAAAAAAAAACAATAA
>NW_007728489.1:292185-311557 GCF_000696425.1 Galeopterus variegatus
CCCCCCCACCTTTCCCTCCTCCCCTCCCCTCCTCCCTTCCCCTCCTCTCCCTCCCTCTCCAGCTCTTCATCATCAGCTTCATGATTGTCACCATCTTCTTCACGGTCCCTTTCCTCTAAATCTTTTTCCTTGTTCTACTTTCTGTTATTTTCATAGGGAAAGACTTGTGAGCCAGTGACTTGGCAAAGCGCACATATGTGGACTGGCATTTGTGCAGTAGCTGCTCCAAGGCATCTCCATCAGCAGGAATGTCACCACCAGATTCATGGCCCACGAGAGGGGAAAGGCACAAGCAGCAGCCCTTTTCCTCCAGACGAATTTTACTGGCTTTGCAGTTCACAGATCCACAAGGCTTGATTTATCGAACGGTAGATCAGTGTGAAAATACTGTCAAGCTTCTGGAACTAGGAAGATATTTAGATCAATCCACTCACGTACATCATATTTATGAAAGGAATGGGAAGTGGGTAGATTATAAATTAGAAAAACCTCAAGAAAAACTATCCTTTCCAAACTCAATCTTTTATGAACTTTCTTCCAAAAGGCTGAGCTCAACTATAAATACCTTACCTTTGTTGACAATGCCTTCATTTCTGGCTTCCAAACAGCTCTTTGCAAAAGAGGCAGCTTTCAGGAATTCCACGGGGCTCCCCCAGGTTTGCCCAACTCCCAGGTTTTTGGCCCCTCTCCAACACTCCACCAAAGAGCCACCACCAAGTCCAATACTTAACCCACTGACAGCTCGAGGAAATTAAAGAAACCATTGCATCTCTCCATCTTTTTTAGATAAAGAAACTGAGGCCCATGATGGCAAGGGTTACACAGAGCCCAAGAGATACACTAAGGGCCAGCCCTGGTCTGAGAGCCAAGAATCCCAGGTCAGAGTCTCCGCTCTCCTAAAAGTTTCCTTTGTGACCTCAGGCCAGTCACTTTACCCTTTGAGCCTCAGTGTAGTCAATTACAAAAATGGTCACAATGGTCTGTGCTTCCCAATATCCACACGTCTTGCTAGTGACTGCTGTGTCTCCCATCAAGAGCCAAGGTCTATCTCCCAGCCCCTTCCTCTGCGCTGGCTTTGTGACTTCTGTCCAGGAGACTGTGGCAGAAGTAACAGAGTCTTTGAGGAGAAGAGAGACCACACAGAGCAGAGATGAGCCCCCCGGCCAAGGCCATCCTAACCCAGCCAGTTCCCAGTTGAGCAGAGCTGCCCACAAACGAGCACATTTAGCCCAGGAAGATAACAAAAGCTGTCCGGCTACACCCGTTCTAAATTTGTGACCCACAGCATCAAGAACTAAAAAGAGGATTGTTATTTCAAGCCACTGTCTTGGGGTGGTTTGTTATGCTGCCAAATTTAACTGACATACTTGGTTTTTTCATCAGTACAAAGGGATAGGATATAAATATCTAATTTTTTAGGTACCATTTGAAATACTAAGTCCATACAACGTTCAGGCCTAGAGCTGAGCTGTCCAGTGTGGTAGCCACTACCACAGGTGGCTGTGTAAATGTACACTTAATTAACTAAAATTAAATAAAAGTAAAAAATCCAGTTCCTCAGTCGCACTAGCCACGTTCAAGTGCTTAATAGCCACGTGCCACTATATAGGACAGCACAGATACAGAGAATTTTGATCATTACAAAATGCTGTCCCAGATGGTGCTGTCCCAGAGCTGCCAGCAGAACCAGCATCAGAACCAGACCCCCAGACCCCCACTCCACGCTGCCCCCGCTCCGAGCATCCAGCCCCACAGAAGCTAGCCCTCAGATCTCCTTTGGAAACTCCAAATCTATATTTTGGGTTTTTTGCTTTACCTAAAATATCTAAATCACCAAGGAGTCTTTGGATTGACTGCAAAGAATTTCACTATTTTCGTAAGAGAGTAAGGACTGAGGTATTAAGGTAGGGGAAGGCTTCAGAGCTTTTCTCCCTCTGGGGATTGCCCTAGTTTTTATTCTAAGCACTTTTTTTCCATGTTGATAAAGTTGATAGCTAACTTTATCTGCATTCAACCCTTAAAGGGGATTGATGGATTGATTTTTTTGTGTGTGTGTGTGTGTATGTGTGTACAGGGGAGGTTTTCTCCCAATTCTCTTTTCACTTTTTTTCCCCTCTCCAATGCCCAGGGCTTCGTCTGACTTCAAAGAACTAGAAAAGACTCAAAGGGAAATGATTATCTGACCTAATTAAGCACATAGATTGAGGTTTTCTCTCTTGGTTGATGAAAAATTCCCTTTTCTTCACGAGCCTCATTCTGATTTCCTGGATAAAGGGGACTTGGAAAACCAGCCTCCTGCTGTTCCTCTAAAGAATATTGTCCCTGCCAGGAGCCTGGGGCAGGGCAGACAGAGGGAGCCCCCAGGACAGTGGAGCTGTGAGGGGGTCGTGGAGAGTGGTAGCTGGGGATCTGCACTGCCTGGGTTTGAGTCCCAGCCAGCCACCTCCTACCTCTGGTGGATCCTTAGTCTAATTACTGGTTCTTCCTGTGCCTCAGGTTTCACATTTGTAAAATGAGAATGGCAACTGTCCTTGCCTGCAAGGGTTTGATGAATGAATACAAGGGAAACCCTGAGAACAGTGCATGTGCCGGAACAAGAGCTCAGGGTAGTAGTCAGTCAGTGCCACACCCAGGTCCTCTGGGCCCCATGGTACTGGTTCTGGGCATCTGTCCTCTGGCTCCTGTGTGCTTTACTGCTAACAGCTTGCACATGAAACCTTCCTCAGGGACCTCCCCTTGGGCCACTGGAGCCACTTTACCCGCACAGACAGGGAGCCCAAGTGCCAGGTGTGAGCCCAAGCAGCCAGTTACCCACAGTGCAGGCGTCAGAAAGCCCAGCTCCTTTGCATTGAGGCAGAAACCAAGAAGTGTAACTTACACTCCAGAGCTCCCCTCGGGATCAGGCTGAGGCTTGAGCTTTGCCTGTGACTGCTCATCTGCTTGTCTTTCCTCCCTTTTTCTGTCCTGCTTCTCCTACTCCCAGGTTCCTCCTGAGAGCACTTGCTCAGTGAGACGCTCGGACGTCAGTCCTTATGTGGGACTCTGCTTCTGGAGAACCAGAGCTAAGACAGTAACTATCATAATTATCATTATAAATAACTATTATTATTAGTGCAGTTATGCTGTAAAAAGTTATTTTAGTTCCTAAATGAGTTGATAATTGTAATTTTTCCAAGTATACAGAACTTAATACTTTCCAAAGAAGAGTCCCTTTTCCCCATTTCAGTACATTGTTATGACCAGGCCCTGCAGGAAGCAAGAGATTAAATGAAAAATCTTATCCATCCCCTCTTCTCTTTCTACTCCCAGTTCCTTCCAGCATAGCCAGGACCTCCTCTTCCCAAGAACAGACACCCCAGCCCGTATAACCAAGCTTAATTCTCCCCCAATCCTCTTCCAAAGAGCCATCTCCTGGACCCTGGGCTACACAACTGCTAGGTTTGTCCACTCTTAGAAAAGCAAGAAGAAAAGACCCCTATAGACCCTAGATATCAATGGTTCTCAACCTCAAGCCTCCTTGGGAATCTCTTGCAGGACCTGGTAAAACAGATTCCTGGGCCTGCGTCTAGAGATTCTGCCTCAGTAGATCTGCGGTGGAACTCATGAAATGCCATATTTAACAAACTCCTTTGTGATGCTGCTGTTATGTAGATTGAAGTACAGCAGCTCTGGCCTAGAAGGCCCTTAGCTCCATGTGGAAACGCATGGCTGGAGGGGCACCAGAGAGGTGCCCGAGAGGGGCTGGCTCTGTGTAGGGCCCAAGAAGGTCCTGGTTGCCTGGCTTTTGGATAGTAATGTTTTCAGTCCTGCTAGAACATCCACAGACAACCCTGGGACGTATGAAAAGCAGGGTCTACAAGCTGGCGAAAGCAAAATGGATGAGGGTACTTCAAAAAGTTCATGGAAAGATTCGTATTAGGTTTTAATTCTGTTTTTCCATAAACATTTTGAAGTACCCTCGTATTAATTTACTGTTAAGCTGTAACGAATTACCACAAACAGCAACTTAAAGAAACAAAATTTATTATATTACAGTTCTGGAGTTCCAAAGCCTGAAATGGATCTGAAGTCAAAGACCAGGCTCCTTTTGGAAACTGAAGGGAAGAATCCTCTGCTGGTCGTGTCCAGCTTCTAGAGGTGTCTGCATTCCTTGACCCCTGGATGCATCACTCCAACCTCTGCTTCCATGGTCATCCCTTATCTGACCCTGGCCCTCCTACCACCCTCTTATGAAGACCCTTGTGATTACACTGAGCCCACCCAAATAATCTCCCCACCTTAAGGGTAATCTTTCCCACCTCAGGATTCTTGATTGAATCACATCTGCAAAGTCCCAGGTTCCAGGGATTAGGACATAAGGTCTTTGGGAGCTATTAATCCACATGGTCTCACCTCTTCTTTTATAAAGTAACACATCTTCCTTCCAAATGCTTTCAGACACTTAGACCATGCTTGACACACCATTCTAATCATGTTTACAGCAGGCACAACTTGGAGGTTCTTATGGCTCCTGCTTTCCTTCCTTCCTCCCTCTACCTTACTGATTATGGGATTGCTCTCTATCTTTAAAGGCCCCATTCTTTCATTCTTTTCCCTTTTTCCATAAGGCTCTCCCAGGTCTCTGCATCCAGGAATTCCGATCAGACCATCACTGAGAAGATATCAATTAAATCCTGGCTTCATTTTTCTTGGTTTTGATGCTGTGCATGGCTGCAAGTTGTTTAAGGCAGAGACCACAGGCTCCTCTGTTCATCTGCCTTCTCTCCAACTCAAGGAGACATAGTTGGCACCTGATAAATACTTGTGAATTGATTGAGAAAGCTACTGAGTGAGTGTTATATGGTCTCCTTTTCCTGCCTGATGTTTTTCAGTAGCTTCGGGTCCTTGCCCCATGATACATTGATTGCAAAAATGGCTCTGTTCTTCTCCGCTTTGCATCTACACCCTTTACTATGTGCCTTTGCAGGTCCTCCCACAAAGAGGCAGGATGGATTTCACCAGAACTTGGATCTGGGTTGAACTTGTAACTTGCTTCATTCATAGAATTTGTCAACAGTGGTGCTGCAATAGTTCTAAGCATAGGCCTCAGAGACTGCCTGTGCTTGCAGTTGCTGTCTTTAAACTCTTCCCCACCACCATATGAGTGAGCCTGGGCCAGGCTGCTGGAGGATGAGACACCACGTGGAGTAGAGGCGAGCCTCTCAGGAGAGGTCATCCCAGGCCAGTCAGCTCCAGGCGATCTTCCAGATGACTACAAGTGTTTGTGTGAGCCTCATCAGACATATGAGAAGAAGTAAATGTTTGTTTTAAGCCACTAGACTTTAGGATGGATTGTTAGGATGACAGATACCCATCCTGAGTGGATGGAGGTTTGGGCAGCCTGGGTTGCCTTAAACCAGGTTTCAGTTCAAACCGTGTTATTGTCATGGGTCCAGACTAAAAAAGAGCTCTACTTATTTTGGTATAAGAAATATATGAAATGTCCATATTTCTATACACATTTCTAAAGATCTTTCTATATACGAAATGTCTTATATATATATGAGATGTTTCCAGCCTGCAAATACCTCTTTTATGGCTACCACAATACACTAACAATTAGAAAAAACTTTCCAATTTTAGACTTCCAGCTTATTTTGAAATATTAGAAGATCTGCCTGGAAGGGAGCATGAGGAGGCCTTCTGGGATGCAAAGACATTCTGATTCTTGACCTGGATGCTGGTTGCATTGCGTGTTTTATATTATAAAAATTCATCTAGCTGTGCCTGAGATTTTTACCCTTTTCTATAGGTGTGATACATTTTAATTAAAAGTTAAAATGAAATAAGGCAAAATAGGGCTCTTGTTTAGTCTGGACCTGTGACAGCAACGTGACGTGAACTGAGGGGTATGATGACTTCAATTCCCTGTTCCAAACGCCTGAGACAAAAGGGAGAGTTAAGCCATTCTGAGCGGAATGATGAAATCTTGCACCTACTCTGTCCATGCAGATCATCCCTTTGTCCAGCATAGCCATGCTGTCTACGCTACCTGCCCTTCAGTCACTTAGTGGCCATCTCGGTTATCAGAGAGACCATTGTGATATCGCAGTGCTTGTATTTGAGTCACCCTTATTTTACTTAATAATGCCCCAAAGACCCTTATTTTACTTAATAAATGCTCCCAAATGCAAGAGTCATGATGCCAAAATATTGCTAGAATTGTTCTATTAGTTATTATTGTGAATCTCTTACTATTCCTAATTTATAAATAAAACTTCATCATAGGCAGGTATGTGTAAGAAAAATCATAGAATATGCTGTATAGGCTCTGGCACTATCACAGTTTCAGGCACTCACTGGGAGTCTTGGAAAGTATCTCTGCAGAGAAGGAGGGACTGCTCTATATTAGCTTCCTGTTTCCTACAGGCCTCTGAGTTTTCTGATTATTAAAAGATATCTCTTGTGAAGGCATGTTACAGAAGTAACTTCTACTCAGATTATTGGCATGTGCTCACCCATCTCTAAGTTTCTGGCTCTTTTTTAACTATTTTGGCAGTAACCATGGGCTCCTTCTTGCACAGTGTGCAGCAGAAAAGCAGCCACCTAATGAGGGATCTTACTTCCCAGCCTCTCTGCATCCAGGTATGGCCATAGGGCCAGGTCTCTCCAGTGGAATGTGACTGGAAGTGGTGACTGTCCCTTCTCTTCCAGGCCTATGGTTAAGAAGAAGTTGGGGCTGATATACAAAGGCAACAAGGCCCAAGATGTGTCAGGTGGACAGAGCCTGGGGTCATGGATCTACGTGTGGTGGAAGACCATCTGCTGATGGAAACACCCAAACTGGACTCAAGTGAGTGAGCAATCACATTCTATTCTGAGAAGCCAATGAAATATATTTGTTTCTGCTGCTAGAGTTACCCTGATTAATACAATATTTCATGCTATGGTTATTCATGCATTCACTCGTTCAATAAATATTCGTAAAACCTCATATGCAAGGCACTGCGCCAGCTTTCTGCCTTCAAGGTTGGTATACACCGGCTTAAAATTAAAGACAGGCTACAGATGTTTGTTTGCCTCACTCTGTGGCAGACTATGTATAATTTACTTTACATACAATATAACATTTGATCATCGCACTAATTCTACAATACAGATATGATAGTCTCTAATTTATAAATGAGGAATTCGAGGATCACAAAGTCTGGGTAATACAGGTTTTTTTGTTTACGCACCTGTGTTTTCCAAGTACATGATACTGCTTCCTTTTAGAAGGAGGTGCGAGGCACACATAAGCACTGTTAGAGGAGCTGCTGAAGATGGAATGGCACAGAAGGCAATGTTCAAATGCTGAGGATGTTCAGAGACCAGTAACTATTTTAATATCATATTTACACTTTCCACAGCAACACTGTCTGCTGATTCATCTGCTCCTGTGTGTGTTTTGGTTTGGAACCATCCTTGACTTCTCTGATGGTGAAGCTTTAGGGATGAGGAAGATACAGAAAGATCCATAGTAGCCTCCAAAGTGTAGTGTGGCAAAAAGCACCCCGCATAAGGACTCAGTAAATCAGAAACTGCTACATTACTACTGCAGTAGATGATTGCTATAAGGTGGGTTTTTTTTTTTTTTTAATTCACTTTCTCCCTCTACAAACGGTCTTCATAAAGCCTATCCTCCTCCCCTCCTGGGGGGTGGGGAGGCAGTATGAGATTGCATTTAAAATGTGGAAAATCATAGTACACATAAATCAGTTTTATTAATTATTCTCATTCATTCAACAAATAATAATTCAATGCCTCCTCTCTTCCTGGGGATGTGCCCAAATTTTCTCCATGTCTTTATTAATTTCAAGCACATTCTACTCAGAAATATTCTTAGCATCCTAACTTGACTGTAAAATCGGAGGCTTTGCATTGCCTTAGATGCAAATACCAAGGGAAAAAATTGCATGCAGTTAACGGCGCACAAAATCTTCAGATCTGACACCTTTCACCACGGTTGGACTAGAGTCTTAGGGAAGTGGACAGCTCACAGACTTCAAGGCCTCCTGTCTTAGTTGAAAGAGATACAAATTGCTTCTCCAGTGGATCTTCTCAGGGGATCTTGCAGGATAAAATGCTGAGATCGCATGAATTCGTCTCCAAGCAGAAACCTGAAGCAGATGTCATTCTTTTTTTTTCATGTCATTTTAATGGGCTTTCTTTAAAAAGACAGTGACATGTTTGTGCAGGGGTCCTTGGTATTTTATATTGGCTTCTATAATGACTCTTTCTGATTGCATAATAAGTGCACTGGGACCCAAATGTTATTTCGACATTTAACAAAAGTTCTCTTTTGCATAGTTACTCACCCTTCTCTTCCTTTGCACTCCTTTGCTTTTTGTCTGGCTCAGAAAAATCTGTTTTACCCACGAAAGAGCTAACAAATATTTATTGAGCACCTGTTAGGTGCCAGGCTCTGAGCAGCACCCTGGGGAATACCACGGCATGCAGACGGTGCTCGCTGCCCCTGCCGTGGAAGGGGCTTGCCTCGGAGGCTATGTTCTGTGGCAGATGCTTCACCATCCTTTAATTTGCCCATGACCCTCCGAGACAATGAACTCCTTGAAGACCGTTTATGTCTTATCTCTCTCAAGGTCTCTAGTGAGGACATCAGTGGCTGGTGTGAGCTGTGGGGCAGGGGCTTAGCACATATTTATTGAATGAATAATTGAATGTGTGACAGGATAGTTTAGCTAGATAATTATAAAGGAACAGTTTACTTTATATTTCACACAAACAGCCTTGGTTTTTGTTGCTCAGGGCCTGGGGATGAAGAAAGAAAGGATTGGAATCCTCTTCCAAAAACTCTTATTTCTGTTCTACAAGGAAAAAGACACTTGTTCATTCATTCATTCAACAAATATTTATTGTCCACCTGCTATGTGCCGAGACAGTTGTAGGTCTAAGACAGACAAGTCCCTGCACTAGCAGAGCTAACCTACATTGGAGTAGGGAAGATAGACTATGAGTAAAAAAATCAATAAATAAACAATGCAATTTTTGATAGCAATAAGTAGTACTATAAGCAAATTAAATAGGGTGTTCCAATTACTGTTGAATCACAACAAACCACCCCAAAAGTTAATGGCATTAAACAATCACTTTATTATGCTCATGAAGTCTATAGTTTAAGAATTTGGACAGGGCACAGCGGGGCTGGATTGCCCATATCATGATATCCAGGACCTCAGATGGGAAGAGTCTAAGGTTGGGGGACTTGACCACTGGAGGCTGGAATCATCTGAAAGCATCTCACGCAGGTCTGAAGGTGACGCTGGTTGTCACCTGGGTCACGCACTCCGATTCCTGACTGAAACATTCATCTCTGCCCACTGTGTTTAAATCTAATTCTCGGCTGGTCAGAACTTGGGAGGGATGGAGGGATACTCTTTACTGGCATCCTTCTGAAAAGCTATAGCAACCAGAGAACTGGTCCAGAAAACTTGAGGAACACAGACAGAGTGTAACTGACGGGTCAAAGTAACACATGGAGAATTTTAGGATGTGTCTTAGGCATGAGCAGACTCTTGTGAACACCGTAAGTTATAGATGCTTCCATTGACTATGGACTTGGCTTTATCCTTTTGCAGTTGGGCTCTTAACTGCTGTGAGCCAGGCAGGGGGCTTGACGTCTAAGGTGCCAGCCTCATAAGCTCTCTCCTTGGTGGAGGCTTTGTCCACACGTGCAAGGCCATGAGCAAAAGTGAGTGCCTCAGCAAAGATGCTGACCTTTGGGTCTCTCCAAGCACAACCTTAATAACATTCCAGGTGAACAGTGAATATTAGGCAGTTCATGGGGTCTGGACAAGAAAATACTCTCCTGGCCTTAGCAAGGACCAGTCTCAGTAAAGGCATGAGCCATTTAGGTAAATGTGGCCTTAGGTAAATGTGAAGCGTCTGTGCTGGTGTCAGCATGCATCCAAGCGCTACTTGGAGAAGAGCACTTCAGTGGCTATAGTCTAGTAACAACCCATGGTCATCATAGCAGTTATCTATTTGGTCTCTAGGCTCAGGACAACTAAGGGGTAATGATGTTCGACACCCATTTTTTCCTTAACTGGGAAAAGCTTAGGCCAAAAAACTGGAAAGCCAGAGAAAGTAGATACATAACTTCTGATTTTGGATAGGACTTGTGTCAAGCTGATAAACAAATGATATAAGGGACTTGAGTGCACAGCCGCCACACATAGGTGTGTATATTGTGCCTTCATAAGGCCGGGGGTAGCCAGTGCTCCCTGACGTTCTGCAGTGTACAAACTGCACAGTTGTACATGGTTGCCCTGCTTAGGTGGAAACTTGTAAATTATTGAGCTAATGTGGAAATTCTCAGACCCTCATTGATATTAGCCCATTATCTTTGACAGCATTGACAGCATTCTCCAGACTAGTTCTAATGTACACTTGATGTAAAATTTGGGATGGCCTTTCTAACAACTCAGATTTTCTTCCTGAGAATGCGGAAAGATTTGAGATCGTTTATGATTTCCAATGCTCTTAAAGAGTACTCCCTCCATGTTTGGTTTCTCATCATGGCAGAATGAAAATGATGCCCTTTATGTTAGGTTTTATACCACATGGTTTTGTTGCTACCGTTGATGTTAGTGCTGTACTCTAAACTTTGTACATTCATTTATTACTTCAATGAATGTATAGTGAACAGGGTAGACCCTTGACATTTGGAAAAGCTGTGTCCCAAAGTCCTTTGTAAATCTATACATTTTCAAATACTATTGAAGCTATAATTCTCAAATTTGGTGGGGAGGGTATAAGCTACAAGTTTTGTTAGAATCTTGAAGGATCGTGTACAGTTGAAGAAACACATATTCAACATACTAACAGTATTTTTACTGTAAGATATAGAACACAAAAGCCAACAAAAACTTTGACCGTTGGAAATAGAGAAAAAATAAACTCAGAGAGCATTTCAGAAGACATCAGTTAAAAAAAATTTTTTTAGTAACTGTCTACTGAAACATGTAATTTTTTCCATAAGAAATAGTAAATTATAACTGAAAATTTTAAGTGACCCTTTCAGAACCTTGAATATTCCCATTTAAGATTAAAGTCACAGATATAAACTTCTGTTGAATAATATATTTCATGCTTTAATTTACATGAAACTTTGACTTTCTGACCAAGAACTGCCTCTTTCCTTCCACAGAAGCACCAGTGGCTGAATTTCTTGGGGGAAGGGGCACTTTAAGGCAGACGTAAAGCTATTGTTTTGTTGAATTGCAGTATCATTTAGGTGCCTTTATGACCCAAGGAGAAAACTCCAATCACACAGGCTTCAATAATATCAGAATTTATTGGCTTAAGTATCTGTAAAGTCCAGGGGGGGTCCTGGCTCAATCCAGATGTCCACAACAGCATGAGGGCTGTGGCACTTTTCTGCCATTCTTTTGGTTCCATCTTCCTCTGTGTGTTGGCATGGTCCTCAGGCTGGCTTCCCTCTTGGTTAGCAAGAAGGCTGCCAGCAGCTCTGAGAGTTTTCTTCTACTTCCTTCTTCATATCCTGGAGTGAGACAGAGAAGCAGTCTCCATCTTGGCATTTCACGCAGCCTCTGGCTGACTAATTGCAAAAATGGCTCCAATTCTCCACACCTCCCTGAAACCATGTCTTTTGCAATGCAGACTTGTGCTTCCTCTTATCATGAAGTGGAGTCTATTTTTCCCACCCCTTGAATTTGGGCTACCCTCATGACTTGCTTTGGCCAACAGAATAGAGTAGAAATGACAAAGTACTAGTTCTGAGCTTTGGTCTCAAGAGAATTGCACATTTCCATCGTCTGTTGAAGTCCTGCCTCCATCATAAGAATAAGACTTGTACCTTGATGGGGAATATGAGACAACATGGAGCAGAGATAAACCATCTCATTCGGGTCCAACCCAGACCAACCTACAATCAGCCAACTTCCAGACACAACTCCCCACTTTCTGATCCATAAACATACAAGTAAGCCCAGCTGAGATCAGAAGAACTGCACAGCTAACTTGTAGAGTCATGAGTTATAGCAAATACTTATTGTTTAAAGCAACTGAGTTTTGGAGTGCTTTGTTACACAGCAATAGCTAACCAATACACAGACCCTCAAAGTTTGCCTTAATCACATTTTAAGTTACAGGCTTACCCTTTAACCCATCACTGTGGTTGGACCTAATACAATTAACACCCCCCTTGAGGTGTAATGGGGAAGTGGAAGTAGAAACCTGAGTGAACATCAAGGATTATTAGGAAGGGCATAGGAGAAAAGTGGGGAGTAAAGAGGGATGTAATCACTGTGGCCACGCAACTCGTCTACTACCATCATTTTGTAAGAGCTCCCAGGTGGAAGATGACGGAATGAGATGAGCTTGATGGGGTGGTCCCACTGGATTAAGTGACTCTTATCAGAAAGCCATTTTCACAGCACATTCAAGTTAAATGTCCTGCCTCAACAAAATTACAAATTACTGACTGCTCTGAAGTTTCAGGTCGCTTGAAAATTCTTGAAACCACAATGTCAAATTCACCAATGTCAATGTTTTAAGTACTAATGGTTTCTCAAAAATATTAACAGACCAAATCCCACGACTTTTAAGCTCAGAAAGCCTTCAAAGAAGAGAGCTGCCTGCACTAAGTAGGGCATGTTTTCCCATGAGGATCCATCCCGGGCATTCAAGGCCTGTAACTCATTTATCTTTTTCTCTGGGTGCTTTTTGTACCAAGGGATTCCTCCTGTAATACATATCAATGTAATGAAACCACTTGGTAACTCTGTTTGAAAACATTGTCAAGTGTTGCTTAAATATGTTTTTAACATTTATGTTTTAATTTTTTTTTTAAATGTAACTGGAAAGGGAATAAAATCATACCCTGCACCCCCGCAACAAAAGG
This sequence comes from Galeopterus variegatus, assembly GCF_000696425.1. Classification (NCBI taxonomy): domain Eukaryota; kingdom Metazoa; phylum Chordata; class Mammalia; order Dermoptera; family Cynocephalidae; genus Galeopterus; species Galeopterus variegatus. The sequence continues at coordinate 305,090 of NW_007728489.1, forward strand.
AAAAGAAAGTGCATCTATTAGATGCATACTAAAACAATAGGTATAAATGTTGTAAAAGAAACATCCAGTATGAAATCTGTAGTAGCAGTTGGACTTCAAAGGACAAACAGCTACCATTAAGAGAAGGGGTGTTGCCTTCCAACTGGGGGAAGAGACAATCATCGGGTTTCTGCTGGCAAACATCCCATGCACTCCATTTTCTTTTTTTTTTTTTAGCTCCCTTCTGCTCTTGGAAGAAAGAATGCTAAGGAATGTGTGTGAGATGGCATTTTAAACATATTATTTGTAAGTACTCAGGTTTTATTACTAAACGGTATATCAAAACTTAGGGGAAGCCTCTGCCAACCAGCGAAAGAAGGTAAGTCCAAGGGATTTTGACATGAAAACTGGCCAGATAGATGGAAGAGGATTTCACAGAAAAATTCTGTGTAAATTTCAGGATTTATTCATTAAAAATTAAGGAAGACTGGATTAGATTAGACAGCTGTGGAAAACACATACATGTGAATAAAGCTTTGTCATCTTGAACATTTTCCTGTAACATAAAGAGGATTCAGTAGATTGCAGTGGTATATTAATCGTATTAATGGCCCCAATTTATCACCACTACCTATATCCATGCCCTTGGGTATTACCCTCTCAGGTGACTCTATGCTTGGCCATGTGATTCCCTTTGGCCAATGGGCAGCAGCAAATTTGACACAAGTGGAGGCTTGAAAAGTGCGTGTTTCCTTTTTCTCTCTTGCATTCCTGGCACCATCATGTTTCCAAGCCCAGGCTGGCCCACTGGAGCCACATGAAGCAGGACTGAGTCACCCCAGCCTAGTGGGGTCTGAACCCACAAGAATATTGCACCCATAGAATTCCATAGAATCTATAAGAAGGCACATCCTTAAAATCTTTAAAGGGCCTTTTGTCTGAATTCCTTTCTGGTACCAAAATCTATCTTAGTTATCTCTTGCTGTATAAAAAATTGCCCTGCAGTGTAGGAGCTTGAGAAAATAAACATTTATTATCCCATGGAGTTCCTGTGGGTCAGAAACCTGGGTGTGGCTTAGCAGGGTAGATCTGGTTTGGGGTCACTCATGAGGTTAAAGTCAAGATGTCAGCTGAAGGCATGACTAAAGCTGTAGGATCTGCTTCTAAGATGGGTGCTCTCAAGGCTGATGTCAGGAGGCCACAGGTACTCACTGGCTGTTGGCAGAGGCCTCAATTCCATACCACTTGGATCCGTAAAATGAACCAAGTGCTCTCATAACATGGCCACTGGCTTTCCCATAGAACGAGTGATCCAAAAAGGAAACTTAGAAGCTGTGATGTCTTTTAAGACCTAGTCACTAAAGCCACACACCATCACTTGTGAAAGACCCTATTGGTTCCACAGGTCAGCCCATTTGATGTGTGGGAACCACACAAATGGCTTGAATACCAGGACATGGAGATCACTGGAGGCCAGCTCAGAGGCTAGCGGCCACAATGACCTTGTAGATTTAGCCCTACAAGTGTAGTCCTCCAAGAGTTGTATGTTTCCTTCTACATCAGTCAAATGGCTTGAATACCAGGACATGGAGATCACTGGAGGCCAGCTCAGAGGCTAGCGGCCACAATGATCTTGTAGATTTAGCCCTACAAGTGTAGTCCTCCAAGAGTTGTATGTTTCCTTCTACATCAGTCTCTTGTATTCCTCTAGGCCTTAACAGCTTGCAGTGCCCAGGGACTGCTAGCTCTGCAGCTTGTTCTGGAGCCATGGAAGAGTTCAGCCCAGCCCTTTCCAACTACCTTCCTAGCAGGCGCCAGAGTTGGCAGAGGCTGGACTGACCCTGTCTCACGTTAGGTCCCCCTAACCCTCTGCTCTCAGTGGCAGTTTCTCCTCTTGTCTCATTGGTTCATCCAGCTGTATCTCACAGACCTGACCTGGGCACCTGTTTCTTCTGATGCTGTCACTGTTGCTGCCACTGCTACCTGAACGTCCATCCCCAGATGCCCCCAGATGCCCTCATGTCAAAGAGGCTTATGCTGGGCCAAGCGCTTAGAGCTGACAGCCGCTCCTTGAGCTCTGGTGTCCACCCCTCTGGCTGAATAACAGGAACTCTTCTCTTTGTGTGTGCGCGTACACGCTTACGTGTACAAGAGGCTGCCTGTTCTCTTAGTGAAAGATATTTTCCCATTTTAGTCTCCTTACCATGGTGCAGGTAAACCCTGCTGGCTGGACTCTCATACTAAACCTAACACTTCTGATCTCCTCCACGAGCCCAGTTACTGAGTGTGACCAGTAACCTTCCTTCCTTATGGTGGTTTTCTTTTCCCCTCTTAACCCCAAGACAATTCCTGCAATCTGGCTTCAACTCCTCTGTCCTTCAAGGCTATCAGATACGTCTCTATATTTCTGAAATTTGATTGTGGTTCACAAATTTTTATTCTCTTTCTGGTGCAAGTAGATATATCTGTTTGATAGATAGATCTTAACAATACTGAAAGTATTTGTTAGAATCTTTTATAAAATTAACTGTTTAAAGCAATTGAATTTTGGTAACGGATTCATTACATAGCAATAGTTAACTGATACACAGATCTTCTAATCTTGAATTTTAAAAGCTGATTATTTATTTTATTGTCTTTCTTAGTGTTATTTCATGTTTATGGGACTTTTCGTTTAAAGGCTTATTTTAAACGGTTCTCATCCAACACACGCCTCCTTCCTTTTGTGTACACCTCTCCCTCTCCAGTGCTTTTGCAGTTGCTCCCATCTGGACCTCCACACCCACAACTCCAAACTGGATCTCAGATGGTGATATGGAGCCTGGGGTCTGGGCTCAGCTCTTGGTCTCAAGGCTGTGTCTGTGCCATCCATCTCCTCGTGCCTGCAGCTGACAGAGGAAGCACTGGGTGGTTCTTTTCTGTCTCTTTTCATGAGTTTGGGAAACCACTCCCAGACTATAACTACAAGCAGGTGGCTCCTCCGAGGAAATATCTCATGGACCACTTGGACCTTTCCAGGATCTGCTGCTTGTGCTGAGAACTGAAGACAGCAAAGTTGGACCTTCCAGCCTACTCACTCTGTGCACTTGTGTGCATGCATATTTCATTCTATTGCCTTTTCTTGGACATGTTTATTCTGTATTTAATCACAGGTTTGTCTTTTCAGCTTTCCACTTTTCATATATAATCTGTGTTGCCATTTGTTTAGAGAATTGGGGAGGGGGGTGGAAAGCAATGAAGTGTTCACTCACTGCACCATCCTGACCTGGTACTCCTGATTTATGTTTTGGAAGATCTCCCCAGCTGCTGCATGAAAAACAGATTAGAGTGGGCTAGGTTTGGATGCAGGGGAATGTATTAGGAAGCTGTTTCAGGCAAGAGACAATGGTGGTAAGGGCTCACATATGGGCAGTGGAGTAGTAAAGAAACGGGCAAATTAAAGATGTATTTTCAATGTCAAAACAGCAGGCTTTGCTAATGGATTAGACACGAGAAGTGATGGAGTTTGGATATACTGTCCTCCCAAACTTATGTGGAAATCTGATCCCCAGTGTGGCAGTTTCAGTCACAGGGGCAGATCCCACATGAAGGATTAATTTTTGGATGGATTAATAATGAATGGATTATTACTCCCTAGGTGGGGGAAGTAATAAGTGAGTTCTTGCTCTATTAGTTCCCGCAAGAGCTGGTTGCTTAAAAGACCCTGGCACCTTTCCCCCACCTTGCTGCCTCTTGCCATGTGACCTGCTTGTACCCACAGGCTGCCTGCTGCTTTCTGCCATGAGTAGAAGCACCTGAGGCCCACGCCAGATGCAGCTGTCCCAGAATCGTAAACCAAATAAACCTCTGTTCTTTATAAATTACCCAGTCTCAGGTATTCTGTTGTAGGAATACAAAATGGATTAATACAAGAAGTGATGGAGAAAGGATCCAGGATGACTCTGTTTTAAACAATCACACTGGGAGCTGTGCCTTTTACTAAGATTGCGAAGTGAGCGGGTTGTTTTTGGTTGTTTTTTGTTGTTGTTGTGGGGTGGGTATTGGTAATTAAGACTTTCATTTTTGAAATGGGTATTTTGAGATACCCATGTAGAGATCCAAATAGAGTGTAAGAAGGCAGCTGAACATACAAACCTGGAACTCAGGTCCAAGCTGGAGACATAAATTGAGGAGTCATTATACCTCCTGCCCCCAAACTTAGTGGCATGAACAGTAATCATTTTATTCGGCTCACAGGTTCTGTGGATTAGTATTGGATAAGGCACAGCAAGAACAGATCCTCTCTGTTCCCTGATGTCTGGGCCCTCAGCTGGGAGTGACCTGAGTGTATGGGTTTGGAGCAGCTGGGCCTGGAAGAGCCACTTCTCAGGTGGCCTCCCCAGTCCAGTCTCTCTCCTAGGCTGCAGGACTGGCTCAACTGGGAATGTTGATCAGACACCAACACACAACCTCTCCAGCGCCTTGGGGTAGTCCATCTTTTATATGACCACTCAGGACTCCAAGGGCAAGCACTTCCAGTGGCAAAGGTCATGGCCTCTGATGACTTAGCTTTGGGAGTCATATAGCATCACTTCCACTGGGTGCTATGAACCACCCAAGTTCAAGGGAGTAGACATAGATCCTACCTCGACCAGATAGAGTAGCAAAAAATTTCAGATCATGCTTAAAACTGGCACATCTTACTCATCATCAGTCTCCCCCACTAGCTTAACTAGTAAGCTCTGTGACATCAGAATTTTTGTCTGTTTTGTCCATTCTGTATCCCCATGTATTAGTCTCAGTTCTTCAGAGAAACAGAACTAATAGGGAGATATAAACACGTGATTTATTATGTAAATGGGCTCACATGATTTTGGTGGCCAAAAAGTCTCAAGATATGCCATCTGCAAGCTGGAGACCCAGAAAGATGGTGGTATAATTCAGTCCAAGTCTGAAGGCTTGAGAACTAAGGAGCCAGTGATGTAGTTGCCAATCTGAGGCCAAAGGCTGGAGAACCAGGGCAGGGTACTGATGTAAGTCTCAGAGCTCAAAGGCCCAAGAACCAGGAGCTCCAGTGTCTAAGGGCAGGAAAAGTTGGATGTCCCTTCTCAAGAAGACAGAGAGAGAATTCATTCTTTCTCCACCTTTTTGTTCTATATGGGCCCTCAGTGAAGGAGAAATGCCCAACTACGTTGGTGAGGATGATCTTCTTTACTCAATCTACTGATTTTAATATTAATCTCTTCCAGAAACACCCTCAGAGAAACACCCAGAAATAATGTTTTACCAGCTATCTGGGCGTCCCTTAGCCCAGTTAAGTTAACACATAAAATTAACTATCACGCCCAAGTACCTAGAAAGATGAATATTTGTTGAATTCATGAATGAATGAAGGATAAAAAGCCATAAAACCAGATGAGGTCACTTAGGCAGAAAGTACCAGTGGAAAAATTACAGGGCTCAATAGCAAGCCCTTGGGGATACTCCAACGTTTAAGGGTCTGGTAGAGGAAGAAGCAACAAAGTTCTTTCCTATGGATCATCTTAGTCCCTTGCAAATCAGTCAAGGAGACATGCCCATCTAGCAGCCAGGCTTCCACCTCTGCATCATGCAGTATCTGGGACCCTGGAATTCTCTGTCTGATGGCCCCAAGCTCCTTTCCTCACAAGGACAGGCCATGCCACCAGTGTGTGCACTTCTAGGCCCTAAGGGCAGTTCTTTGGTGTTGGATTGGGATGGACAGAGTTGCATGTATGGGCTGGGGCAACCACACGTGGGCAAGAAGCCCCCTTGTCCTGTGAGATAAAGACAGGGTGGTAAAAGAAAGGACATGGGCTATGGGCAGGGGTCTAGGACCCGAGGACCACCCCTCCTCAACCATCACATTCCTTGGTGCAGAACTCTGAGGGGTAAAGAATTCAAAAGTTGAACCTGGCCTTCCAGGTAGCTACAAAGACATATTTGTCAAGATGGGATGCTAGAACATACTTTTTAGCAGCTTGTTAGCTTGCTTAGGATGCTAGAACATATTTCATTGAGCACTTTGTAGGCTTACTTTATGACTTTTCATATGTAGACATATAACATGTAGGTAGACATTGGTATGATTGCCCTGGGTCCCATAACTGGGTCGGGCATGGCTAGATGGAGTGTCTAAGGTGAAAGTGACCGTGGTGCTACTGCCACAAGCCAGAATATCTGAGACTCAACTCTAATACCGCATAAACCCTTGCTGCACTGGGAATTAAAATTTGCTGAAATTAGATTATGTTGCCACCAGGGAAACAGTGAGAATGCCCTCATGAAATCATGATCTAAACTTCCAGGCTGTTCCCAGATATGATTAACAAAGATGAAGGATTTAGAATGCTCTTCTATTTAATTAGGAATTTTATGAAGTAGGTGTTATTTAAGCTGCTAAGCATCAATCCCTGAATTTAAGGGGATATATAATTTAAATTTTAAAATTCAGGAGTTGGGCATTTGTGAAAACTTCAGTTTATGTAATGC
>NW_007728489.1:312182-314905 GCF_000696425.1 Galeopterus variegatus
CTCTCTCTCTCTCTCTCTCACCCCCATTCCTTCCCTGATTTATTTTACCAGTATTATCTTGTTACTAGTTAGGTCCTATCCATACTAATTTCTGGAGCTTTCTTGAGTCAGAGGCCAAGTTGACTTGCCTATGTAGAAGATTTGGTTTTATTGATATAATAACTGTTTAGCTGAAAAGATGGGAGTTTCTCTGCCACTATAGAAAAGAGTTCAGTTCATTTCTTACTTGTCTTATGAACTTTGTCTCCATCAATGAGACATTAGAGAATGACCAGAAAACCTACTGCAAACATACAAAAAACACCCTCAAGTAGAGTTTTCTTGCACATATAGTAAGTCTGTACATTGGAGCCTATGAGAAATCAATGTGGCTGCCTCTGCTTGGCTATGCTTTTTTATGGCTTGTCTTTATGGGGAGATGGGTTCCCCCTGAATGCAGCAGGAAAAGGGTGGAAACAGAGATGGGAAGCCTTAACATTCTATATCTGGAAAGAGGGCTGTCTTCCACAGAGGCCTTGATTTTCCGATTGGGGTGGATGTGGGGTCAAACTCTGGGAAGCCAACATGTCACATGGCTCCATTCACACTGAGTGTTACCACCAACTCAGACTATACCCACAGTCATGGAGGTTTTATAAGGGAGAACACCACTAATTGGTGAACACGGAAATATTTAAACATATCACAATCAGGCTATTTTAGCTGTTCTTTATTTAAGGAAAATAAGTGTTGGAAGTCTAAACAAACGAAATGGCTTGAGCTGCCTCTCTCGATTTCTTGTAAACTTATGTGATAAATAAACCTTAGATTTGGAGAAGGAGTGGAATGATTCAGCAACCCTTTCAGCAACTGAGTTTCTGACAGGTACTAATGGTTACTAAGTAGGATTCCTCATGAAGTGCTCTGGTCTGAATGTTTGTGTCTTCCCCAAATTCATAAGCTAAAATCTCAACCTCCAGTGCCATGGTATTGGGAGGTGGGGGCCTTTGGGAGTTGATTAGGTAACAAGAATGGAGCACTCATGAGTGGGTCAACCTTCCCTGTGAAAGAGCCTGAAAGACCCTTCACCCCTTTTACCCTGTGAGGACACATCGGGAAGGTGCAATCTACAAACCAAAGAGTGGGTCTCAGCAGATACCAAATCTGCAGATGCCTTGGCCTTCCCAGCCCCAGAACTGTGAGAGATAAATCTCTGTTGTCTGTAAGCCACTCAGTTTGTGATATTTTGGTGTAACAGCCTGAACTAAGACAGTAAGGAGTGCAGGATCTGGGAGCTAAGTTTAACCGGGAGTTAAAACTTTCTGTGCTGTGAAAGAACAGTGAGAAAGCAACCAGACTTCCCTCCAGGGACACTGGCGAGGGTGGGGCTCTTCAGAGGGGAAAGGGACAGAAGCAGGACCAAGGTCATTGGTGTACTTCCCCATGGACCACAGGGTAAAGAGCTGACTTACAAATGCAGGTGTGAGGTGACAGAGGGTTCCAGGACATAGCAGTATTGGGAAGGCCACATGAGAAACCTGTCCTCTTGAGGAGGACTTGGTCACAGAATGCAGAGCAGGTTAAGCAAATCTTTGCCCCACAGTCCTTAGGAGTATGGGTGATGTGGCCAGGCCATGGCTGGTGGCTGGACCTAAACTTTTCCCACCTGCTGAGCTTCCCCAGGTCAAACACTGTTGCTTGGTCCATATCAAGGACCTGAAGAGATGGAGAAATGGGAGAGAAGCACCAGGTAAAAAGAAGCTGTGTGAGTTTTCGGAATAACCTGAGACCCCATCCTGTCTCCCTCCTCCAGCCAACCCTCTTTCTGCAGATCCTTCTGGCCCCGAGGTTTGGCTGAGCTGTTGCATCAGAGTACAACTGCTTCTTTCCTTCCCGACCTTCTGAAAGCCAGCAGGCAGATTCTTCCTGTATTTGGAAGAAGCTCATGGACTATCTAAGGTTTCTTAGGGGGGTTGCCATGAATAATGATGAAGACACAGAGGAGAAAGACTCCTTTTTATTCACCTTCCCAACACTTCTTGCTTTTCTAGGGCCTGGTTTCCTGAACAAAATTGCATAGCAATGCTAACAGGGCAGTGCAAGAATGGAAGCGAGGTTGGAAGTGATGAGACAAAAATACGACATCTAAGAAGGTGTTTGCTAACTCCAGATGAAGCTTCCAGTTTGGGGAGCTGGAGCTAAGGGGAGAGATATGGTCTTATGAGAAGACATTGCTATGTCTGGAGGGCTGGAGTCCAAAAAGCAACTCTCGTTAGCAGAACCAACTAAGGTTGAGTATCCCGTAGGCAAAATCCTTGGGCTCAGAGTGTTCAGAATCTAAATTTTGCTTTTTTGGATTTTGTAATATTGGCATAGATGTAATGAGACATCTTGGAGATGAGACTGGAGTCTAAACACGAAACTCATTTATGTTTTATATACACCTTATGTACATAGCTTGAAGGTAATTTTATACAGTATTTTTAATAATTTCATGTATGAAACACATGACCTGTCTCAAGGTTAGGTGCAAAATTTTCCAGTTGTGGCTTCATGTTGGTGCTCAAAAAGTTTCAGATTTTTGGAGCATTCTGGATTTTGGATTTTCAGATTAGGGATGCTTAACCTGTAGTTACATGGGGAGGAGACTTGCCAAATGGATCTTCAGGAAGTTTATGCTGTTAGTATAAGAAAGAGATTCCCTCTCCTCTCCCCCATAAAATCTTTAGTAAAATCTGCATGTT
>NW_007728489.1:315262-328386 GCF_000696425.1 Galeopterus variegatus
TAATTTCATGTATGAAACACATGACCTGTCTCAAGGTTAGGTGCAAAATTTTCCAGTTGTGGCTTCATGTTGGTGCTCAAAAAGTTTCAGATTTTTGGAGCATTCTGGATTTTGGATTTTCAGATTAGGGATGCTTAACCTGTAGTTACATGGGGAGGAGACTTGCCAAATGGATCTTCAGGAAGTTTATGCTGTTAGTATAAGAAAGAGATTCCCTCACCTCTCCCCCATAAAATCTTTAGTAAAATCTGCATGTTCACTGATGCTTTTTGTGCAAGTGTATTCTCTGTGGGTAACTTCAGGTGGCATTGAGTCTGGGATCCAGGTTTAAAAGGGGCACAGTGTCTGTAAGCTCCTCCAAGACCAATGTGAAATGTGCAGTGACTGACTGCATACAAGGCCCCAAAAGCAACCTTTCTCTGTATCCACAGCCATTGCTGAGTGACTTTGCAGCCCTTCTCAGTAGAGAGGTGAAGTCTAATGCCCCAAACATGTACCTGGAGGGTGACTTGCTTTGGCCAACAGAATGCAGTGGAAGTGATGGTTTACAAGTTCCGAGCCCAAGTCTCAAGAGATTGTGTGTGCATGTTTCCTCCTGTTGTGTGATTTTCTTGTGCTTTGACACCATCGCCATACGAACATGCCCAGGCTACCTTCCTGGAGGATGGGGACAGTCGGAGCACATTGCCCTAGTGGAAGGCAGTCATCCTCCACACTACCGAGTGAGCCCCGCCAAGATCTGCAAAGCTGCCTGGACAAGCTGGGGGAGCGCATATGTGTTGCAGCATGCTACTGAGGCTTTTCATGTTTATGTATTATTTGGACAACAGAAAGCTGATGCAAATGCATTTTAAGTATGACATTCTGGGTGTCAGGTCAGAGGTGAGAAGAAAAAGGACCATGAATGGGGTCTACAGAGCACAGTGGAGAGGGGCTCTGTCAAGACCAGTGGGCAAGAGTGTCAGCCTGTGCTTGGAGGCTGGGAGAGGAGCCACTCCAGGCAGCTGTATTTAAAGGAAGTAGAATGGTTAGAGACAGGACGCAGGACTGGAGTTCCAAACTCGGGCTGGCATTGAGACCAGTTACTAGAGATGAGACTAAGCAGGCAGCATGTCAAATGAGAAAGAGCTGGGCCAAGTACACTGCTCATGGGACTGGATCTTTGAGCTTCTGAGGTGCAGATGGAGGGCTAAGCGTGCAGGGAGACCAAGAACAAACAATGAGCAGAGATTAGGACCACAAAGTTAGAGAGTCAGAGGTAGGTTTATCTCATCACTAATACAGATGGTGGTTTTGTCTGGGGTCAGCTCCAGCGTTCATGGGTTCAGTGGTAAACACTGGACTGAGTTCTGGGAGTGTGTGGTGCTGGGGTCCCTGGCAGGCAACAGCATGCCGAAGTTGTAAATCCATGTGGCTGTGAGTAAGGGTTCCAGGATTTGTCTGCATCGGGGGTTCTCAACTTTTCATGTGCATCAAAATTCCAACAACCTCCCTCCCAGCTTCACATAAAGGTGACTGGCCCCATCCCATATCTCCTAAATAAGAATCTGAATCTCGTTGTGGGGGGCATTGGGAGGGGGGATTGAGGCTTTGGCAGGTTTATTTTGAAAAAATAGAGGAGAATTTGGTCCAGAAAAAGGAACCAGGAATAATTCTGGGATGTCAGTTAGGGCCCTTGGGAATGAGGGCCCCACTGGCTCAAGGACTAGGGGAGCCTACAGATGCAGGGACAGTGGTGGGGAAAGCAGAAGTGAAATGCCCACGCTGTGGGGCACCCTCTGGCACACCTGCGTTTACTTGAATAAAAACAATCAGCCATTCAAATATCCCTGAAACATTCACATCACTCATAATAAAGGTCAAACCTGCTTTCAACACGCCAACAAATAATTTCAGTGCTAAAACTGATTTTAATCCTAAAATATTTGGCAAAGGGTTTATAAGTAAAATTGCCTAAGACCATAGGCCACAAGAAAAGAGCGTATTTCAACTCCTGAACTAATAAAGGAGACTTTTTTTTTTTAACCTGCAAAATAGATTTCTCTCAGAAAATGTTTCAAAAGCTCGTTATGCACACACACGTTCAGCTTTTACAGAGTAATTTTCTGAGGAATCCTAGACAATTCCCTAGCAGAGAAGGTGTCTGATGAGCTAGAATCCATCTACATCTGAATAAATCAGTTCTGTTTCTCATTAACATCACAAAATTGAAATACTTATTAGAAATTTGGTTAAAGTGTGAGAATTCCTCAATTATACAGCTCTTTGTAGCTTTACATTCTCCCTAGCTATTGACCATAGCAATCTAAAAGAACAGCAATAAAATTACTTTTTAATTGTCTGCATTAACTTGTTAAAAGTGTATAAAGTTAAGTAAACTGGTTCTCATAAATGTATATACAAGGAAAGTGCGTGGGTTTGATTCATTGCCTCTTACATTTTGTTTCACTTACTCAACACATGACATTTTCTGTTTGCCAGGTACTGTTATAAGAGCTTTAAAAATATTAATTTATTTATCATCATAATAACCCTGTGAGGAAGGCACTATTACTGCCATTTTTCTTGAGGAAACTGGGGCTTAGAGAAGTTAAGTAACTTGCACAAGGTCACAGGCAGCTCTAGCCAAGGTTCAAATCCAGGTGGCAGTGCTGCTCCAGGGTCTGAGCTATTAACCACTACACTGTGTTGACTCTCTTGTTCTACCTTCTTCCTAAAAGAATGGAAGGATAGAATCAAGGGTGGGCATCTATAAAGCAACTATCTACAGAGAATGGTAAAAGAAAAATGTTTTCCTTCCCTCTCCGTAAGCATAAACATAAGGTAAAAGGTTGCATTCCAACCTCAGCAAGCCCCTCTTTAGTGTTATGTTTATAAGCCCATTGTACCCTGGGGATCGCCCCTCCACACTTCTAGAATCTTCACCCTTCTCTCCATTTCCTGCCCCCATTTAGTCTGCATTACTCTTCCAGCCCCAACTGCTCCTCTTCCCTTCAGTCTGATCCAGTCTATCCTTACCAGAGTTCAGTTTCTAAAACACAAAACTCAAATCTTGTCTATACTCAAATCTTCAATGCTACCGCTTTATCTTGTGGATGAAAGCCAGATAATTTAGCCTGATACACAAAGCACTTGCTTCATGTTCCTGCTCGTTCATTAACCTACTCCAAACCTGGCACATAGTAGGTGGCCTCATCCTTCTACGTGTACCTTTCCTTGAGCCATACTGAACTGTCTTCCATTCTATCCCCGATATTTCTCTTCTGGAATTTCCTTTACGACCCTCTCTGCCTTCAAGACAATCTGCATGACCAGTCTTCACCTAGAAAATTCGAATGCACCCTTCAAAACTAGCTCAAGCATCCCTTCTTCTGGAAATGTACCATTTGTTCTACCTGAGGCTGAGCTGCACTTAGTGATACTTCATACTGTGTACCCCTTAGCACTACCAACTTACACCAGCACAGCTCACTCTCCTGCCACTCCACTTAGATCAGTGCTACTCAGTATGATGTGCAGACTGCAGCACCAGCATCATGTGGAAGCCCTTTGGATATGTAATTCTCAGGCCCCACCTAAGAACTACCAGATCAGACTCTCTGGGTTTGGGGCCCAGAAATCTGATTCTTCTGTGTGCTAACAGTAGAGCAGCACTGCACTGAACCTTAAGTTCCTGAGATGATACACCACACATCAATCTGGTCTCTGACTCCCCAGCACCTCTAACTGTCTGGGATGAAGCAAAAGTTCAATAAATGGTCAATGAATGAATGATTGGTTAATCCTTTGACTCATTAAACTTTCTCTTTTGGGGGAGATAAAGTATGCTAGAAACACTATAAATATTAGTTAGTCCATTAATGACTCCAAATATTCTTATAATTGGAATTTTTCTTAAAGAGTAAAGATCTATGACAGCTTTTACTTTTGAATTGGTTAAGGCTCAGTGCTTTCAATACTATTATAAGGGACGCCAAAGTAATTTAAAGTTTAGTGCTTTTTAAGACAAGCGCAAAAATGAAAATTCCGTGAGATGCATAGAATGTCTCTCAAAGCATATTTTTACATATTCTGCAGCATAGCAGGAGGTAGTACCCTCTGCTTCAAGCTTTGAAAGATTACTTGAGTTTCCTTAAATAGGCATTATCTTTCTTTTGACTATTTTTTGAACATAGTAGTTTAGGAAGGAAAATGCAAATTGTATAGCCACAGTAAATACTGTTACATATCAAAATATTATTGCATAGACTTTTCTGGTTTCTCATAAAACAGTCTTCATACTATATGCTGCTCATAGATTTATTGCAGCACTTCATGTTAAAATTAACAAGGCCACGAGTATGATTTTTTATTTTTTTTCAGATGTAATTTCACACCTCTAAAACAACTGATATAAAAGAGACAGTCTATTAAATATAAGGCTGTCCACCAAAGTCATAAGAACAAAAAGTATGTCTTAATTTTGAAAGAATTGTCTACACTGTTGTCACACAAAGTGAAAAAGGACATCATTCTTATAGTAACTTTTAACACATACCCACTCTGGTTACTATCAACAGCAATGTATTGCGGGGAGCCCCATATTTAAAAGGGCACTCACGTAGTGTTCCAAAGAAACCGACCCAGTATTGCAATAGGTAGGGACATCGGTTTATTAGACTTACAAGAGGTGCTGATGATGGCCAGTCAGCTGGAAATCCGCACCACCATGGAGTACATACAACAGTTACACAGTGAACAGATCAAAGGAGAGGTGTAAATCATTTGCATGCTTATGTGTAGACCCTCACCCACTCAGAGAGGGCAGGAGATCTGGCTGAGTAGATAAGTTAACCTAGTTGTTGCCCTCCTGGCTCCAGAGTAGTTAACATTAGTGTTCTAACTCCATTTCCACGCTAATTCATTTACTCAGGGCTCCTTTTTCCTCCTGTCTTCCCTGCTGTTCCTGGGGAGAGGTATATAAGTCTATGTCCAGCATTTACCATACAAACAGTTTAAAAAGAATTCAGTAACTAAAGAGTAATATGTGAGTGCTAGTAATCTAATAGGTAGCTTTAATTATGTACACAGATTTATCTAAAGTACTAATTTGACAAAGTAAAGAATGGGTTGTTTTGCTTAATTACTTACCTTGAGGTTAGGGACTTTCGAGATAGCAGAGTACAAAACAGCAGTATCTGCTAGTAAAATTGCTGTCCAGTGGACATTTAAGTAGACAGGCAAATAGAAAATGACTGTAAGGATAGTGAGGATCTGCATAAATAGGAATTCCACCCTCCCCACTGCCCTCCGACCCTCCAAAAATGTTTGAAGAGGAGACAAAGCAGAGATGCCCAAATTGGAAAACTGTACCCACACATTCCTCAGAGACCAATCTACAGCTGTTAACACCTTACCCTGCCTGGTGTGCAACAGGGTCAGCCTTGGTTCTCCATCTCTTCTTCACAAATATTTTCATTTCACCTTCCTGGCAATTTCTTGGTTGAGAAACTTTTCACCAGTGCTTACGTCGGTTATGAAAATAAATGAGGAAATTCTATTTTTGAAAAATTTCCCCAGTATTAGTTTTGTTAGAACACATATTCTGAAAAGTAGAGGATGACATGTGTAAAGGGAGTAGCTATCAATAAATGTAAATGGCTCTGAAAAAAATTTTGAAATACATTAATTACAGATCCAAAAAGTGCATTCGCCTTCAACTGAAGCACCTCAAAGGCACTCAAAATGCTGCTCAAACAAACACTGAAGATAACCACAGGTTTTCAGGACCACTTGCTTGTTTTGGCCTCTAAGCTTTATACCATTTAGTTCCTCGGGAATGCTTTCCTCCTGTTTTCTCCAAGTTTAAGTCCATGGCTTTCGTAGGCAAGCCATAGAGTTAACTGGGAAGAAAATGTCATTTCAGTGACTTGTTGACCTTGAGTCCCAACAATACAGGAGGTTCATTCCCAACTGTCTTGGGATAATGAAAACAAACATAAGTAGATTAAGTTTAAATAGCAACAGAAAAGAGATAATGGCTAAGGTTTCCCTGGATTAATGTTCTATGTAAGTCAGGTTGTAGCTGTAATTAAGCTGATGAAAATGGGGAGATCCAGTTCCCTTATTCTTTGGAATAACACCAAAAATTTTGAGCAGATATGCTGCAGAAACTGAACCCTGAGAAGAAGTGGTTAAGCAAATACACAGGGTTTCACAATATACTCTAGTAGAAAAGCATCAGAAAGCTTCAGAGGAGAAAATAATGTGTGTGTGTATAATTATGTATGAGTGTGTGCATGTGTATGTGTGTATAAGTACACGATACGGCACATAATGGAAAACCAGTTAAGCATATAAAAACTATATTCAAAATTCTCATATGGCTCTCCTGTGCCCGAATTAAGCTATTGTAACAGCAAGAAGAAACAGTACTGGTCACATCAGAAACCAGATGTCATTCAGTATCAGCACTCTCTCAGTACAGGAAGATCCAGACGTTCGGGCAACTATAGCTTCAGAACCCAGCCAACCACAAATTCCATAGCTGGGATATAAATGCATCAATTCACTCCCTCTCATTAACTTAACAGTCAGGCTTTGAACAATGCAACTGATTAACATATGCATTGTGCTCTTATGCTTTTGCCTCAAATTTTTACTTCTTCAGGGATCAAAGATATCTAAATACTTAGCAAACAAATGCTACTGTGAAACCATCTCTGTAGGATGTAGTGGCACCAGAAGTACCAGAATGATTTTTTTAATATTTCAAGGGAGCAACAAAAATGCTAAAGAAGACAAATCTACGAACCAGTTTTATTTTATTTGCATTTAACATGATTATACACATTCATGTGTCTAACAAGATCTGCACTTTACATTAAAAATACAGTACAATAACATTCAACATGAGGTACTTCATATGTATATATTTTTCCTTCATAAATAATGCTATAAGCTACTAAGTTCAAGCACACTGATGCACAAGTGGCTACAGCATCTTGAATTAGTTCAGCTTATTTAAACACCTTAAAAAACAAAAAAGACAGTTCAGTGCAATAATTATGTAGAAATTAGATCATTTACTTAAATACTATTTTAAGATATGCTTAAAGAATGTTACATTAGAACTGCTAGCCTAAATCCCCTTTATCCCCAGTATGAACAACGACAAACACTGCCAGATACATCGGGAAAAGCATCTACAGCATATTCTGTTTAATAACGTTGTGTTTATACACTAGAATTGCCTGCCTTGTTAGAACAATGGTTTTTAGTTTTAAAAGCTACAAAATTCAAAATTACCAAAGAAAATAAAGCAAGCACATTAGATTTCATTCCATTTTGTTGAAAATGCAGAAAGAAGAATAGGGTTTAGAATATAAAATTTCTTATTCTAAATACAATTTTCAAATTTTACCTGCAGCTCTTGGCACCAACCAATCAGATGGTGGATGTGTGTGTGTGTATATATATACACACACACACACACATATATATATATATATATTTTAGTAACTACATTAACATAAATCTGGTTCTCCTGTACCCAGTGTACAGGAGCTCACGCATGTGCACCAGCAGTTCCCCAGCGACGTGGAGGGCAGCTAGCTAACAGAGCGCTGATGGCGAGCGTAGCGAAGGAAGGATCTGTACTCTACACTGATGACACCCACAATCTGATGGGATGAAATGAGTGCTAAATAAAGTTCCTACTCTTCTGGCTTAAGACTGAGTGCCTTCTAATCAGGTCTACCAATTTGCATGGTAGCTATGAGTTACTGAAATGTTTAACCATAATTTAACAATAAAATCCTTTTCAGAAGTATGTTTTTTTAAATTGAAAACATACCTTTATTTCATCAATGCTTTGCCAAAACTACTAACTGTAATCTCCCTAATAAGAAATAATTGTTAGGTAATTTTGGAAAGTTGTCCTGGGAGTACTCATCTACAATCAGCAGTAACAGCTTTTGATCATCTATGCTAACAGACATAGGTAATGGCAAATGTGTTTAAAATATCTCCCGTAGTCCAGTGTTCTCCTCCTTCAGAGAAGCTGGCTGAAGGCAACGAGCCCACATCTGCAGGGAAGGAAGTGGCCCAGAAGCACTGTGAACAAATAAGAGCACTCACTCACTGGGCCCTGCTGGGCCAGCAGGGGGACCTTACTGTCCCACATCTCACTGCCAGGCAGAGAGGAGACAATTCCTGAGTCGGCAAACACACTTGCATGCACAAGAGCACGCACACACACACACCCCAGGACTAACCCCTAGCTCCAGACAGGCCAGTTTCAGGCTTGCAGAGCAGGAGAAGGAGGCGGCCAGGGACCACACTCTGGGTGGCGGGGGAGGCCATCTCAGGATCACACTGAGCAGAAAAGCTGCCCAGAAACACATGGATACTTTCACTGGACGTGAACACACTGGACACTGCCAGTGTTACAGGCACAAGTCATCACTGAGGAGAACATTTACTGAGCTTTTCCCTCCTTTGTTTACATTATCTGTGGACAAACGAGAGCTGGATGTGATACTGGTGCAGTGAATATTAGGTATAATCATATTTGTCGCTCCACACCATTTTTAAAAATTGTGCAGGTATACATTGGCACTTTAAGATGGCCAGAGGACAGATTCTAGCAGTCTAGGAACAGGACAGAATTATAATTAACAAAGAAGACAGTATATGGTCAGAATAGATTAGGTAAAGTATATTTCAGATTAAAAAAAATAAAATGACTAAAAGTATCTTATCACATTCACACATAGTGCTACAAAACTGTTACCTTACGCCATTCATCTAAAGAATGTTTGGTCCTCTTTGAATGGGGAAAAAGGGAATAGGAATTCTATATAGTATGACATAAAAGCAAGCAAATAGTAGGGATCAAAAGCTAAGTGGCAAGAAAAGTGTTTGCTTTTTTTTCAAAATGTGTATTCTAATGTGCCATTAATTAAACTATTTTTAGGATGGAAATTTTTAGGATTCCTTCTCAAACTGTTTTAGTTTAAATTAATAGGCCTGCAATTTTTCTATTGACAATAAAATTTTATAACTTAGTTTTTTCTAAAAGAAGTGTCTGTATCAGATATTTTGTCTTCTACACTAAAGGATATTAATCTCCTTCTAGTAGAAGTCATGGCATAAACATACACCCAATTCCTTATTTTCCTTTTTTACAATTGACTTTGAAGTGTTTAATATGTAACAATCTTATGATTTTAGGATTTTTTTTAAAAAAAAAAAAGCCCAGAAGCAACAAATTTAAAAGAAATAAAGAGCTAAACATGACTACTGTCTCTTTCAAAATTGTACACTGAGGTTTATCTGTGTTTTTGTTGGAGAGGGTTCTATTTAAAAATAATTCTTCTTATTTTAGACTATTTCTCTCTATTCATCAATAAAGTCCAAAAGGAAATTTGAGGTGATCAAAAATTTCTTCAGAGGAACAAAACTGGGAGGTTGGTATGGCACTTGGAAGAGCACAAAGTCTCCCCACGTGCACAGACGCAATTTTAAAAACCACAAAGCCTTAATAAGAACTTGGCTCTTTTAAGCACACAGTTAAAAGCAGAACGCTGCATTTTTGCCTGTACATAATTAAAAGGTTAAAAGTAATTAGAAACTGCCTACTGCTTCATTCATTACAAATTACCTGCGCTGATCGTATATCTGCAGATGAGCTAAAGCATCAAGCACATGGGGACCAGATGTGCACCTCGGAGCCCACACTGCTCCAGGAAGTGAGTTTTCAGGCATAGAATATAAGTTCGGGAATCTGCCCTCCCTGCACCCCAGTGCCGTTGGTGCTATCTGAGGAGCACTGAAACTGGACGGTCACTTTGCCACACTGAACTTCCGTCATGCCTTCTTGTCCGAAGTAGCTAAGTTCATTGCCATCCAGTATCACACTGGCTGTGTAGAAGGTGTCTGGCTCAATCTGCACTGGGTACTCAAACCACACAGGGAAGGTATTGCTGGAGCCATCTGAGAAGTACTTGCTCAAGTTCTGCCCCAGGACAACACCCTGCCGCTTGAGTTCAATCTTGGCACTATATTCTGCAGAGCCACAGCTGGAACCATACAGCCCAAAGCCAGCAATGAACACTCTTTTATCAACTGCAAACTGGATGCTGTCACAGCGACCTCTATAGCGCCACTGGTTGCTCCGATAGGCACATGACTGGAAACGGTGACAGCGCTGGGGGACAAGGCCCTTGCGGGCTTTACTCACAAACTGCAACTCGGGCTTTTTGGCTGCAGTATACCAGAGGAAGATGTCGTTGGTTTCATTAAGAGTTAATACTCCGGACTGTGCAGCGCCATTTGCAAAGTCATCGAGGGCCATTGTAGGTATGCGAATCAAGTAAAGTGCCTTTCCTAGGACCTTGCGTTTATTTTCAATGCTCAGAGCTAGATCTTGTCGCTGGCATTCTACTTCAGCCCAGTTAAGAGCTGCCTCAAAAACCACAATTTCTTTGGCATTCAGAGTTTCCCTGCGGAGGATACTTTCTAGAGTCTGGAAGTCGATATCACAGAATCCCTCAGACTTGAGCGCTAACTCAGCCTGGGCATCAATCACCTCCCAGCAACGCTGGGTCAGGTCTGGCTCCTCGAACAGGCAGCTCTGGGAGAGGAGCACGCAGGCGTTCTTGGCGCTTAGGCTGGTCTCCAGGAAATTAACGCAGGCTCTGGCAAGGTGAGGGACAATGTACTTTTTGGCAGCATAAAGAGTGGCCAGCACTGTGTCAGCAGCCAAGTCAATTTCATCACAATAGATGTATCTGAAAGAAAAGGCAAAACATGTAAACAGCTGGTTTACAAAATGAGTGCATTCAACAAGAAGATTCAACTACTTTCAAGTTTATTCCAAGAACTATGTGACAGTTATTAAACCATGTTTAGATATTAAAGAAACGTGAAATATACTCATCTAATTATTAATATTTTAACTCATTAGGAAGTCTGTATAATTAAAGACATTAACTTTGTGTACCCATGCTAGCCTATATTGTATAAGCTGCATTCAACAAAAACGGAAGACATTGAAACCGTATGAAAAGGAACTGCATATCAGAGAGTCAGTCAATATTAGGAAAAAAATAGCAAAATTCTATTATTTATCCTATATTATATTTAATCAAAAAATAGTCCCTCTATGTTGTAGGAGCAATATATATATATAGTTTTACTGTAATTTTTTTTTTCTAGATGAAACAAATACTTTTAATTCTGTTATGTCAGTAATGATTGCATCTTGATGCTTTTGGATTTTTCTTAAACATAAAATAAAACCTGAGATTAAATAAAATAGTTTTCAAGTACTTCCAGGTTCAATGGATTGTCAAATATGGACTTCAACGCTATCTCCCAGTTAACTTTACATGAAATCCAACAGACTTTGTATCTGTTTCTTTCTTTTTTTTTTTTTTAACTCTAAAACTCTTTCCCCTCCCATACAGGCATTCTGTCTACCTTCAGAATTAAAGAATACATTATTTCCAGACATATTTAATGAAAAGACAAAGTAGGGGAGCTTAAATATGACTACTTCTGTGCTCTGTGAACTATGGCTATTTCAGGAGATGAAACACTTCTTGATGTTTGGGAACAGTGGCAGTCTCTCAAAATGGTATGTAAAGGTGGACATTGTCTGCTTCTCTTAGATTGCTGTGGTTGACACAAGAGATAGTCAGTGAGAACTACTATGAAAAATGCATACTGATAACACTTAACTTTAAAATTCTTCTAGTTAAAGTATACAGCTACTTTATTGGAGGATTTACTTTAGTTACTATATTTCAACTTAGTGAAACACACATAACTCAGCAATAGTTTCTGTAAGAAGTACAAAAACACAAGGATGGCAATCAGAAAAATGTCCACAATCACAAACGGAACCTGCCTTTGCGCTCCTAGGAGGCCCTTCTCTTCTGAGAGGCTAAAGCAGATACCACCGGCAAGGCTGCGTGACAATAAACCTGCAGCTCAGTAACGCTCTGACCAAGAGCCAGGGCTGTGGGGAGGATCCTGGAGCATGATCAGCACTTTGTAGCTCCTACTCTGGACCTGTCGAGTGAGCAGGTGTCCCTTTTTCTTGACAACCCCCTTTCCAGGAATACTGGCTACTCATTCACAACATGGGAGTGAGGGAACCTGGCCACCACTATCTCAACTATGGCATGACTGCAAATGGTACCTCACTGCATTTTGAACCACTTTACATGGATTGCACGTATAATTTTAAAAAGCCATATCAGTATATACTCTAGGCAATACATCTGTGAGAAAATATACTTCTCAAATGACGAATCAAGTGACTCAGGTGAAATGTAATTCTTGCGATTCTTGTTCCCATTTGCTAATTAGGTACATATCTGGAACAACACAACACTCTACTTGACTGCAGTGAAGCCAAAATGCTGAACTAGTGCTAGCATTCTTACCGACATCATTGACACCACTGTCAAGTACACAGTGCTGACTTCATTTCACGGGTATGGTGGGGATGGGGCAGGGGTCCTCGTAGGTAAAACTGGTTGCTGATTTGGACCTCTACTAAAGGATCACAGAGGTTAAGAGTGGTGGATTAGTTTACGTTTTGGTACTTCACATTCTCATGCCTTTAATGTCCCTGTCTCCCAGTGTAAAAGTTCTAGTCTACAGCAATTAGATTTCAAAACTATACCACGAATAAAGAATGAAATACTTTTAAGTTCTAGAACTAACTATAATACTTATTTTTCAGCAGGCAGCAAACAATATATAGCAACATTTTAACTATTTGTGGAAGTATTGTCTAACTTGACCCAGTGAATTATTTTTTCAACAAATATTTTATTTATTCCAGTGAACCGAAGTAGATAACCTCGAACTCTGGTATACTTTGATGTGGTAGAATAAGGATTATAAGGATTAAGAAAAATCATATAAATATTATTTAGAATAATAATTGGAGTTTAATTGCATGGTAGACTAGCACATTGTCTAGTACCAATACATGGTAAAGAAGCAGTTAGAATCTGCTTCTTTATTTACCTGGTTAACGTATATTAGAGTCTGCCAAAGATCCACTAGATATAAAACTTTTTTTTTTTTTTTTTTGACCGGTAAGGGGATCACAACCCTCGGCATGG
>NW_007728490.1:0-1290 GCF_000696425.1 Galeopterus variegatus
GTAATGCCTATATTGTGGATGAGAGGACCTCGGCATCAGGTTTAAAGTGAGATGAAAAGAGGACATGGAGGAATTTAACATGTGATGAGAGGCCAGAAGAGATGAGCACAGAAGGAAAATAAATGAGAAGATTTCATGGGTAAATATGAAAAAACAAAGGAGTTTGATGCCTTAGAAGCCAAGGGAAAGCTAGGTTTTCAGAAGGTGGAGTGGTCACTCGTGTCAAATTTTGTTTGTGACGAAGTAAAACAAGGACTGTTGTGACTGGGAGTCTCAGTGGTCCTGAGTGACAAGTTCCCTCAGGGGCAACTTAGCCCATTCTGTTTGATTTGTACCAAGGACAAGTCCTAGATGCCATCTTATACTCAAGCAGTTTATTTCAGCAGTGTTCTTATAAGATACATAGCAGGAGCAGGCTGGTGACATGGGCCAGATACAGTCAGGGGGTCAGATGACCAACTGACAGGGAGGGTCTCTGTCTGGAGACCATACTCAGAGTTTGGGGGATTCTTCCCCCAACCTATATTCAATCCTGGTCAGTTCCCAGGTGTTTCTTTCATAAATGGAGTTTAAGTTATCCCTGTAAGAATAAGATTTTTAAGGTTTATGAAAGCTGTGTCTGTGGTGAGGTGGCCTGGTCTCCTGGAAATCCCCGGGCCAGGTTGCATCATACTGGTAAGTCACATGTAGTGTCAGTTCTGCAAGACACTTGAGTAGCCTTATGACTATCATTAATCATATAGATCCTGTACCCACAATATATCTTTTATAGTATACTACTCTAAAATATTTATTGACTATGGTTAATTTAGGTCATGTGTCTGCATAGGGAGAACTGTTTTGATTTAGTCAGTTTAGTAGACTGGGTTATGGAGGGAGGACTCTGTGAGAAAATACAGACTTCAAGTGTAGATAATTCATTGGGAAAATTTCCCTGGGAAACAAAAAAGAGAAAAAGATAGAGTGGATGTTGAATAGATGTATTGAGAGAAGTAAGGAGTTTTTTGATAGATAGATTAAACCTCTTTAAAGAGATGATAAATGATAAATAGATACATAGATACATACACACATAGATTATAAGTACAGAATTTTATTTATCAAATTGAAATGGAGAGAGAGAACAGAGATGAAATTATAACTTAAGATTTCTAAGAAGGAACTGAGGAAAAATTCTTATATAACAATATAAAAAATAATAACAATACTATAGAAGGAGCAAGATGGCAACGGGTCTGGAGCGAGCGTGCCAGAGAACAGAGCGAGCCTGAGAAGTGTGCGCTGTGCTGC
>NW_007728490.1:5561-8440 GCF_000696425.1 Galeopterus variegatus
GGAGGGAGGGAGGTGTCAGTGATGGGCCATAATAATCATATACATTGTATAGTGACAAAATGAAAATTAACGAAAAGAATAAAAATAACAATACTATAATAAAAACACTGATAATTATAAAAATGCCAATGAGATGATGATTATTGTTGTCACTTAGTGCTTATTATGTGCCAGTCACTATTCCAATCACCTTATGTGTTAGATTCAGGTACAGGTAGGTTGTAGGTTTGGTGGCAAAAAGTGGAAACAATTTCTTTCTGATGACTTTGTTATTTGCTATACAGCAAGGGGAAGATCATAGACAAATAGTGACACGAACAGTGGCCTTGTTAGGGAGAAGTTGCCAGAGATCTGAGGAGCATGGGAAAGTTTTAAATAGTCATAAAAAGTGAGAGAACGAGTAAAAAACAGAAATATAGTGGAATTGTCAGGTAATGTTTGGACCTCCTGGAAGCTGATGATCATGAATTTATATTAATATCAATCTGCTTTGTGGTGTCACTTTCTCCTATTTTGCTCAATTGCTCAGATTTCGTTAACTGTCAGTCAATCAGCGTTCATTGATTCCTTTAATAAAATGTGGCGGTTTCAGTTACTGTGAGGAATGTAAACACAAGTAAGCCTAGACTTTAGCTTTTACTTAGCCGAGATAATTAAAACTTCTTGTCTTAAGATTCTGGTTCTAAATTCAGTGTAGCTGGTGTTGAGCTAATCAACTGATAAATAGCAATTATAAACTGTGGAAAAATGGAAACAGTTTCACTAATGGAAAAAAAAGCTTTCATGTCTTGGGAGTAGATACTCTATTAAAGGACTAAAGACTTGCTCTAAGATTAAGAATAAAACTTAAGTCAACCCATCCTACAAAGTGTTAAAACAGACCTCCACAAGGTCATGATAATCAGCCAGTAACTTATGTACCTGCTACAACAAAAATCAGTAGTTTTAGAGGATATAAGATTCTTTCCAATGTATCATCCATGTCCAGAATATAAGAAAAAATATCAGAAAACAAAAGAAACAGAAAACTATATACCACAATCAAGAGAAAAATCAATCAACACAAACAAGTCACAAGAGAGTTCATATTTTGGAATTACCTGACAAGGAATTTAAACAAGCTATTATAAAAAGTATTTAAAATATTAAAAAAAAGATGTCATAATCAGTGAACAGATTGAGAATTTCACCAAAAAAATGAGAAATAATAAAAAAGAATACAACTCTAATTCTAGTAGTTAAAGAATAATATCTGAAATAGAAAATCCTCTCAATTAAATTAATAGAAGATTGTAGACAACAGAAGAAAGGTTCAGTGAACTTTAAGACATAAATATATATTATTCAACCTGAAGAGTGAAGGAAAAATAAATTGAAAAACAAAGAGAAGAGAACCTTAGTGACTTTCAGGTCAACATTAAACTGAATAATGTGTGAAATTGTAATCTCAGAAAGATATATAGAATGCAAATGAGATAGAAAATATATCTAAAAGAGAATATATTAAAATTTCTCAACTTGTGTGAAATACATAAACTAGATACAAATGAAGCTCAGCAATTCCCAATAAGATAACAAAGGTAAGCATCCCTAGATTCATCAAGGAAGACATGTAGAAAACCAAACATAAAGAAAAATCCTTTAAAAGAGCCATAGAAAAAAGGACACATAACAATATTAATTGTGGCAGATTTCCCATCAGAAACTATAGAGAACAGAAGACAGTGGAATTATGTAATAGACACAGATTTCCATAAACCTATAATTCTATATCCAGTCTAATTATCCTTTAAAAGAGCTGATGTAAAAAATTTTCAGCTAAATGAAAAGTGAGAGAATGTGTTGCCAGTAACATTTCAAAGTACATTATTAAAAATAATAAAAATCTTAAAATAATATAAACTAGTTTTTTTAGACTGACGGGAAATGATATCAGGAAGAAATTCAGATCCATAAGAAGTAATAAAGAGCACTAGAAATGGTAAATATGTGGATAAATATAAACAAGTATTTTTTTTTCTTTAAAAGAAAAATGGTGGCTTTGTGTACAGTATAGAACATTATATTGTAGGACTTATAACTATTGTAGATTTAAGTTATTCATAAAAATAAGACAAAGAGTATGGGTGGCAAAGGGATTTTGGAATTATTCAGTTCCAGGATTCTTTACATTTTATGTGAAGCATTATAATATGAACTCAAAACAAATAGCCATAAATAAGTATGCATGGCTTAGTCTAGAAAGCAACCAATTACAATGTGTTAAATGTGTATAAGTAAAAGACCACCAAAAAAATTAAATGGACTTAATTTCTGACCTAACATGTGGTCTGTCCTGGAGAATGATCTGCGTGCTGATGAGAAAAATGTATACTCAGTCATTGTTTGATGAAATTTTCTGCATATGTCTTTCAAGTCCATTTGGTCTAAGATACTGTTTACATCCAATATTTCTCTGCTAATTCTTTGTCTAGATGATCTGCCCAATGCTAAGGGAAGTGTTTTAAAGCCCCCAACTGTTGGGGTATCTTTCCTCTTAGATCTAACAGCAATTGTTTTATAAATCTGGGTGCTCTGATGTTGTGTGCATGTGTATTTATGAGTATTATATCTCCTTGCTGCATTGATCCTTTTTTCATTATATAATGTCCTTCTTTGTCTCTCTTTTTTTTTTTTTTTACCTTTTTGTCTTTTTTCGTGACTGGCAAAGGATCGCAACCCTCAGTGTCACGCCCATACCGGACCGGGACCAGCAACAGGATCGCAACCCTTACCTTTTTGTCTTTTTTCGTGACTGGCAAAGGATCGCAACCCTCAGTGTCACGCCCGTACCGGACCGGGACCAGCAACAGGATCGCAACCCTCGGTGTCGCGCCCTC
>NW_007728490.1:9053-17276 GCF_000696425.1 Galeopterus variegatus
AGAAAGGAAGAAAGGAAGAAAAGAAGAAAAGATGAAAGGAAGAAAGAAGGAAAGAAGGAAAGAAAGATCCACAATAAAACATTGAACTTTTGGAAGGAGAGAACAGACCTATAGTTACTAGAGATGGGAAAGATGGTGGGGTAGGAAGTTAGAGAATAATCAAAATTTGTAATGATGAACATGCTAATAATGTTGATTTGATAATCACATACTATACACAAATACTGATAGTCAACTCTGTACTCCATTAAATATGTATAATCAATTATGTTTCAATTCAAAAAATAAATTTTAAAATTTTAAAATAATAAAATGGAATTAGAAACAAGTTATCCAAGCAAAGGCAGAAAAGGAAAAACAGGAATAAAACAACAGGAGGAACAAATAGAAACAAAAATGTAAATTGACCAAACACTCTGATTAAAAAGCAAAGATTTTCAGGGTGGATAAAAACAGCATGACCAACAGTCTACAAAAAGACACCCTAAATATGAGCACAGTGATTGATGGGTGGCAAGTTGCATAAACATGTCACTTAACATTAGGCATAAAAACCTGGTGTGGCTGTATCAAAATTGGACAAAAATAGACCTCATGAAGGGAGTCCTACCAGATAAATAGATATTTCATAAGAAAAAAATTTTATGATGAAGACATAACAATCATAAATCTTCATCCATCTAATAACAGAACTGAAAAACATATGAAGCAAAATCTGACCAAAATAGAGAAAAAACAAATTCCCAATTACAGTTGGAAATTTTAATACTTCTCCTTCAATGATAAAACAACCAAACAAAATACCAGTAAGGAGAAAGAAGTTTTGACCGGCACTATTAAATGGTTTGACCTAGTTGGAAATTAGAGAATAAACTAAACTACAGACTGGACCACAAAACAAGTCTCAAAGGTTTCAAAATTCAAATCCATAGAATATTCTGACCAATATGGAGTGAAATGAGAAATAAATAAGAATAAGATATATAGAAAGTTCCAAATATTAGAAATGTGAACAACATAATTTTATTTTTAAATTATTTTTATTGAAAAGTATTTGATTGTACTCTCTATGGGGTACCACATCGAATATCAATACCTGTGTGTAATATGTGATGCTCAAATCAGGATAATTAGTATGTTCAACATTACACAATGTATTCAATTTTTATGGCCCTTACCAATTTCTCACTAACTCACTAACATAATTGTGATTGTTGTATCTTTCTTTCTCTTTTTCTTTCCTTTGTTTCTTTAATTGTATTTGATTGTTTGTTTATTTATTTATCTATTTATTTTTAGCTCCCACTTATCTTTTTGATAGTAGCCAATCTCAGTGTGGTTTTGATTTGCATTTCCCTGACGCTTAGTGATGTTGAACATTTCTGCATGTATTTGTAGGCCATTTGTATATCTTCCTTTAAGAAATAACTATTTAGCTCCTTTGCCCATTTTTAATTGGGTAATTTGTTTGTTTGTTTTTGTTTTTTACTGTGAAGTTAAGTTTGAGTTCTTCGTATATTCTAGATATTAATCCTTTGTTGGATGCATGATTTGCAAATGTTTTTTCCCATTCTGTAGGCTGTCTTAGCACTCTGTTGATTGTTTCTTTCACTGTGCAGAAGGTTTTAACTTGATATTTGATATTATGCCATTTGTTTATGATAAAAAAACATTTGTTCAATAAAAGCACATTGTTTGTGCTTTGGGGGACTTATTCATAAAGTCTTTTCCCAGTCCTACCTCCCAAAGTATTTCCTGTATGTCTTCTTCTAGGAGGTTTATAGTTTATGGTCTTATCCTTAAGTTTTTCATCCATTTTGAGTTGATTCTGGTATATGACAAGAGGTTTGTGTCTGGTTTCATTCATCTACATGTGGATACCCTGTTTTCCCAGCACCGTCTACTAAAGAGGCTGTCCTTCTCCCAATGTATGTTTTTGGTGCCTTTGTCAAACATCAGTTGACTGTGAGTATCTGGGTTTATGATTTCTGGGTTCTCTGTTGTGTTCAATTGGTCTAATTGTCTGTTTTTATTCCAGTACCATGCCATTTTGGTTACTATAGCTTTGTAGTATAATTTGAAGTCAGGTAGTGTAATGCTTCTGGATTTTTTCCCCCTCCAGATTGCTTTGGCTATTCAGGGTCTTTTATTGTTCCATATGAATGCTACAATTGTTTTTTTCTGTATCTGTAAAGAATGTCATTGGTATTTTGATGGGGATTGCATTGAATCTGTAGATCACTTTGTGTAGTATGGACATTTTCACAACATTAATTCATCTAACCCATGAACATGGAATGTCTTTACATCTCTCTATGTCCCCTTTAACTTCTTTCAGCAGTGATTTCTAGTTCTCATTATAGTGATCATTCATCTACTCGGTTCAATTGATTCTTAGGGGATTTGTTTGTTTGTTGTTTGTTTTTTGGTAACTATTGTAAATGGACTTGCTTCTTAATTTCTCTTTCTGTTAGTTCATTATTGGAGTATAAAAACAACACTGATTTTTGTGTGTTGATTTTGTATCTTGCAACTTTACTGAAGTAGTTTATCAGCTCTCAGAGTTTTTTGGTGGAGCCTTCAGATTTTTCTATACCTAGGATCAGGTCATCTGTATACAGGAACAGTTTGACTTCATCTTTTCCAATCTGGATGCCTTTTGTTTCTTTCCGTTGCCTGATTGCTCTGGCTAATACTTCCAATACTATCTTAAATAGGACTCATGACAGTGGGCATCCCGGTCTTGTTCCTATTATTAAGGGAAAGATTTTCAGCTTTTCTGTATTCAGGATGATATTGGTGGTGGTTTTGTAATATATAGCTTTTACTGTGTTGAGATATCTTCCTTCTATACCTAATTTGTTGAGGGTCTTTATCATGAAGTGATGCTTACTTTTATCAAGTGCTTTTCTGCATCTACTGAGATAATCATATGGTTTTTGTCCTTGATTTTGTAGATGTGATGTATCACATTTACTGACTTGCATATATTGAACCATCCTTGCATTTCTGGGATGAATCCCACTTGATCATGGTGTATAATTTTTTTGATGTGTTTCTGTATTCTGATTGCTTATATTTTGATTGCTTGTATTTTATTGAGGATTTTTGCATCTATGTTCATCAGAGATATTGGTCTGTAGTTTTCTCTTTTTGCTGTATCTTTGTGTGGTTTTGGTATCAAGGTGATGCAGGCCTCATAGAGTGAGTTTGGGAGAACGGCCTCTGTTTCAATGTTTTGAAATAGTTTGAAGAGAATTAATTCCTACTTGTTTGGTAGAATTCAGCAGTAAAACCATGAGTCCTGTGCTTTTCTTTGTTGGGAGACTGCTGATTGCTTCTTCAGTGTTAATGCTTATTATTGGTCTGTTCAGGTTTTCTATGTCTTCTTTGTTCAACCTTGGTAGTTTGTATATGTCCAAAAATTTAGCCATTTTCTCCAGGTTTTCAAACTTGTTGGCATATAGTTGTTTATAGTAATCTCTAATGATTCTTTGTATTTCTGTGGTATCAGTTGTAATGTCTCCTCTTTAATTTCTGGTTTTTGATATTTGGGTCTGTCTTTTCTTTTATTCTTAGCCTGGCTAATGGTTTGTTTATTTTGTTTATCTTCTCAAAAAAACCAAATTTTTCTTTCATTGATCTTTTATATCATTTTGGGGTCTCTATTTCATTTAGTTCTGCTCTGATCTCAGTTATTTCTTTCAATCTACTAATTTTGGGATTTGATTGTTCTTGTTTTTCTACTTGTTTGAGGTGTAGCATTAGACTGTCTATTTGAAATCTTTCTATTCTTCTGATGTAAACATTTATTGCAATAAACTTCCCTCTTAGGAATACTTTTGCTGTATCCCACAGGTTTTGGTATGATGTGTCTTTATTTTCATTAGTTTCAAGAAATGTTTTGATTTTATGTTTAATTTCTTCTTGGACCCTAGGTCATTCAGGAGCATGTTGTTTAACTTCCATGTGTTTTTATAGTTTCCAGAGTTTTGCTTGTAATTGACTTCTAGTATTAATCTACTGTGATCTGAAAAGATACTTGAAATGATTTCAATTATTTTAAATTTGTTGAGACTTGATCTGTGACTTAACATATGGTCTATTCTGGAGAATATTCCATGCACTGATGAGAAGAATGTATATTCTATAGTTGTTGGGTGAAGTGTTCTGTATATATCTGTCAGGTCCAGTTGGTCTAACATGTAGATTAAATACTCTGTCTCTCTGTTGATTTGTTGCCTAGATGATCTGTCCAGTGTTGAGAGAGGTGTGTTCACTATTACAGCTATGAAAGATACCCCAATAAGAGGTGTATTATTGAATGCCTTTTCCTTTCTCCTCTCCTTCTGGAACATCCATGATTTGTATGTTGGTTTGCTTAAGGTGGTCTTCTAGCTCTCTCAGATTTTCTTCATATTTTTTAAATTCTTTCGTTTCCTTGGGTTATTGTAGAAAAGACTGTCTTCAAGATCAGAAATTTTTTCTTCTGCTTGTACTAGTCTGCTGCTTGTGCTCTTAATTGTAGTTTTCATTTTGCTGAATGAGACTTTCAGTTCCAGGAGTTCTGCTACATTCTTTTTTACAGCATTTATCTCTTTGTAAATTTCCTCCTTTGTGTCCTGGATTGATTTACTCATTTCATTGTGTTGTCTAAGTGAGTCTTCTTGCATTTCACTGAGTTTCTTTAAGATTGTTACTTAGAATTCCCTTTCAGGCATAACAAGGTTTTTCCTGTTCTATGGGATCTGGTATTTGACAATTATAATGCCCCTTTGGTGGTATCATAGTTTCTTGTTTTTTAATGTTTTATCCCAACATTGCTGCCTACTCATCTGGTGATTGCTTCTTCGATTACTGTGGGATGGTTTTTGTAGAGAGAGATTCATTTCTATAGATTTTTGTATATTTCCCATTGTGTGGGGTGTTTTAGTTTTGGTTCTGGGTAGCCTTAGTAGTTTCAGTAGTTCTAGGTAAACTCAGTATTCCCTGGAGATATCTACAGCTATGCTTGTAGCTGAGACTGCATGCATGGCTGAGCCTGCATAGGTGGGTAGGAGCTGTGTGGCCTTTTGGGGTGTCTGGGGCCATGCAGGTGGGTGGATGGCTGTGCCCACATGTGTGGCAAGGGCCACATGGTTGGCTGTAGCAGCTTGGTCTGCACAGGTGGCTTGATGGCTTGGCCCACACAGGTGGGTGGGGACTTGTAGGCAGTCAGATGGCAGGGCTCATGCAGGCAGATGGGGCCACATGGGCATCTGGGTGGTTGGGGTCACATCGGCAGGTAGAGCTCCACAGGTAGCCAGGCAGTTGGGACTGCGAGGGTGGCTAGATGGCTGGGCCCAGACGAGCAGGTGGAGCCATGCAGGTAGCCAGAAGTCAGAAGCTGCACAGGCACCTGGTGCCATGCAGGAAACATGGGTTTATGTTATGTGTGTTATGCATGCTATGCACAAGGTGTGCTATGCATGATGATCTCCTCAGCAGGGAGAAGGTCCACAGATCTGGCACTAGACAATAGCACAGGCAACCACGGTGGTGGTGGGGAATGGCTGTGTCAGGAGCACGAAGAGGGTTACCCCTGGGAAGTATTCATGACTGAGTAGATTCTTTCCACAACAAAGGAGAATTCCTCAGGGCTGATCCTGGTGTGAAAGACATGGCAACAGATGAAGCAACATGCCTCTTTCTCCTCTACACCACTTTGCTTGGTTTTCATTCTCCATAGGGTCCTCCCAGGGTCCCACTGCCCTCCCACAGTCTCGCACTGATGTTCTCCCCCACACTTAGCTGTCCTTTCCTTTCTCTGGTTCATTTCTGTGCAAGGATCATATGCTGAGCACCTCTAGTCTGCCATCTTGCCCAACATAATTTTAAATAGCAATTTGAATTAAAAAAGAAATTACAAAAAGACTTTGAAGATATTGAAAATAAATTAAAATTAAAATACAACACAATGTTTAGCTTTAAATTCTTACACTAGAAAGAATGTTCAAAATTAATCATCAAAGTTTCACCTTAAGAAGCTAAAAAAAGAAGAGCAAATTAAACAAAAATTGAAGGAATGAATAGTGAAGATTAGAATAGAAATCAATAAAATAGTAGAGAAATAAAATAGGAAATCAACAAAGCTGAAAGATATTATTTATAAGATTGATAAGACTAATAAACAACAAGCAAGAGTGAACCTAAAAAAAAGTGGACATTATTAAGATTGGATATTTGAAAAGTAATTATCACTAGAAAGTTACAGACATTGATGGTAAGCAGACAGTATAAACAAATTTACACTAATAAATTTGACAACGTACAGGACACAGACCAACACCTTAAAAATATACAACTTTTTGAAATTGAAACAAATGAAATAGGAAATGTGAATAGTTCATATTTATAAAATAAATCAAATCTACAATTCAAAATCTTCTCACAAATAAAAATTTAGGTCTGATTGGCCTTAATCTAGAATTTTATTAAATATGCAAGTAAGATATAAAGCCAATATCACAGAGAGTTTTCAGAAAATAGAGTAAGGGAGAATATTTCACAACTTGTTTGTTGAGGCCAATGTAATCTTGATACCACAACCTGATGAGATACTACAGGGAAAAAAATGTACAGTGTTATTTCTCATGAGCACATGTAGCAAAATATCAGCAAATTGAATCCAGCAATAATATAAAGTGTATTCACTATCATAACCAAGTAGAGTTTACCTAAGGAACGAAATGTCGGTTTACCACTAAAAATAAATAATAGATGGAGAAAAACTTTTACCGAATTCATTATGTAATAATAAAAACAAACAAGCAAATAAACTTCTCAGCAAAGTAGAAATAAAAGAAAAATTTTTCAAACTGTTCAAGAATATGTTATTAAACTATAGTTAATTCCATAATAAATGAGGCAACACTGAATGCTTACTCATTAAGAGTGGGAACAAGACAATATTTTACTAGAGGTATTAGCAAGTTGCAATAAGTCAAGAAAGGGAAATAAAAGACATAAAGATTAGGAAGAAAGAAGGAAAAATTTCTCTAATCATAGACAACATAAATGTCATTTTTGAAAACCCTAAGGAATCTACAAAAACTATTAGATAAATAAATCTTATTTAACAAAATTGCTGTATGCAAGGTTAATATACAAAAATCAATTGTATTTCTTTACACTGTCAACAAACATTTTAAAAGCTAAATTTAAAATACATTTCTAATTATAGTGTTAAAAATAATACTTAGAAATGAATTTTAAAAGATATGGGACTAGTATACTAAAAATGACTAACATTACTAAAAGATGAACTAATAAATGAAGGGATATGCCATTTCGTGGATTGGAACACTAATATTCTTAAAAGATTAATTTCTTGAAAATTGACATACAAAGTTAATTAAATTAAAATCCATGCCCTGACATCCATTTCACTTGTGTATAAGTACCACGTGCAAACTGATTAGGCCACTGAAACTTGCTCAACATCCATTTTAGATATTAAACAAATTATCAGGTTGATTCTAAAATTTATACGGAAATACAAAGCCATAGAATAACTGAAATAATTTTAAAGCAGAAGAAAAATGGAGTAATCACACTATCCTATCTTAAAACCTACTAAAAATAATTTATTATTGTTGTCAGAAGAGACAAATAGATCAGTTGAATGAAGTCCAGAAATAGACTCACACATATATAATGTAACTGATATTTGACAGGGCATCATGGCAATTCAATAGGAAATAAAAATCTTTTTCAAGAAAAGCTGATTAATAGCTAAGTATCTATATGAATATCTCACATCACATGCAAAAATTAAGTTGATATGGATTGTAGATTGTGATTCATTACTGGCTTGTAATGGGGAATTAGAAAAATCGTCAACATCAGTCTACTTTGTGATACTATACAGGAGAAACATTGGCAATCTTAAATAACCTTATAATAATTAAATCTCATCTTTCAGCCCTGATCAGCCCATATTTCTGGTATTTTTTTCACTTGTGACTACCATCTTTAAAAACACACTTTTAATGTAAAAGTAACACTAAAATTTTTAATTATTTTTTAACCAAAAAGCAACACAAATTATTCCGAAGTTTTTTAAATGCTCTCATAGGGTCTCATAAAAAAAAATGTTGGAAGTCCTAGAAGACAATTTCAAAGGAAACGTGTAGAGAATATTTTACTAGATTCTTTCAAATTTTTGTCTCCAACATCAAGTCT
>NW_007728490.1:18222-20112 GCF_000696425.1 Galeopterus variegatus
AATGTAGAACAAAAGAAAGACATAAAGGATCCATATTGTATGATTTTTTTATATGAAGTTCAAAAATAGATAAAACTTACTATAGTGACAGATTGGAATAATTGTTGCCTTCTGGAGTGGCAGATTTTGATTGGAAAAGGGCACTTGGGAAACTCCTCGGAAAGCTGGAAATGTTATATATTTGGATCTTGGTAGTGATTACAAGAGTAAAGGTTCACTGAGCTGCACATTTAAGACATATGCATTTTACTGAATGTAAGTTATACCTCAACAAACCACTCTGCTTCCCCTGTTGAAAAAAGAGAGTTAGTAAAACATGTATGAAGCACACAATGCTTGGCAAATCTTTGGAACTCAGTGTTAGCTACCTTTCTCTCTTTAAAGAAGAGATTAAACCAGGCACCACACTTGACAAGAATATTGACAGATAAGAAAGCATCTAAATAGAAAGAAATGCCATAAAAATAAATCAGTATATATGCTTTGTAGAATTAACATAGTGAAAGGAACTGGAGATATTGCTTTGGAGAAAATACTTAAGGTAAATTAACAATAGTTTCCAAATATTTGAGGGTCTGTATGTCAGAGAGAAAGTGGATTTCTTTTCTTTTCTTTTCTGTTTCTAGAATGGCCATAACTAGTAAAGGAAGAAAAAAAATTCTCATCAAGCTACCTCCTAAAATAAAGTTCTCCCCACCATGGGAGGCATTTGAGCAGCAGCTAGAGGACCATATTAGGGATGTGGTAAGAGGGTCCTGGCTCAAGTTGTTGAACTCTATGATTCTAAGAAACAAATGTGGAAGTCTCAGAAAGAGGCAGAATGTTCAATGTCATTGGAGCATCCAAAAAAGCATGTTCTACAGCAAGTGTCTTCAAATAATATGACCCACTCTCCTGGATACATAGAATTTTCAGGTTTGTGAATTTACAATTGAAAATTTATAGTTTAAGACATTTTTGTCCAGGTGGAGGGGAAGTTGGAAGAAAACAAATATGAAGGAAGCATCATTGTGTTTAGCTCTGTCAGACTGCAAGACGGGGGGCGGGGGGGGGGGCTCATACTATCTCAGCTGGCAACGGCTTAGTATAAGAATTACTGGAAGGTGAGAAAGCACAAAAGATCATTTGAAGGTAAATAGGCAGTGTCCATAGAGAAATGAAATATCATTTATAACCTTCTAGAACATGGGCTTCATAAGCTACTCAGAAATCCAATGAAAACTTTCTTTCATTTTGTCTTAATCTTGTCTTTAACTAGGTAAACCTTCAATGTCTCCTTTAATAAAGCTCTCTACCCTAAAGAAAAAAAAAACTAAACTAAGGTGCACTGAAGCAGAGATAACCAGGTAGGAAAAGTAAATGTGAAAATTTTACTCAGGAAAATTCTTCCGATAATAACAATGAAGTGGAATAAACAAAATATATGTGTTTGCTATAAAAGCTGGGTGCATAGTTTTGTGGCTCAGACTACATTGCCAATGAAGTAAATTAATACAGCTATATTTTTCTATGATAACCAACACTTTAATTTAAAATATTTAGATTACCAGAGTCTGATCACAATATTTCATTCACGCAGCAAAATTCATCTACTGCCAGGGTATCAACTTTCAATGCCCTCTCCACCACAGTTCAAGTCAGTAACTGTTTGTCTTGAAGTATTTGATAAATAATGGTAAGAAGTGAGAGTTTTATAAACTCTGCCATAACTTATGAATGTAGAAGAGATGGGGCAACAAAGATCTATACTTTCTTTGCAGATAAAAGAAACAAGTTGGATTTTTTTTAACAAGTTGCACAAGTCAGGAGCATCAATATTTGGTCTGATTTTATGGGCAACAGGAAGAAAATGATGGACTGCTTTCATGATTTATAAATGTCTTTTCAGAA
>NW_007728490.1:21023-21692 GCF_000696425.1 Galeopterus variegatus
GTTTCTGAAATACTCACTGCACTTCCAGCCTTCTTACTTACCCTTTTTGCCTGAAGAACATTTACTCTGAGTGTTTTCTTTAGATATTTCTAGGTGCTACTAGGGAAATTGCTTCTCAATTCCATTTCAATTGCTCTAGTGCAGGATTTAATGAGAATAAAACCATGTATTGCTATTGTTTCATTAGTTCTAGAATAGTTATTGGTTTTGGCATTCTTCAAGAATTCCCATGGTCTTCTATCTATGGAAAAAATATGAATCAGTTTTAAGACTTGATTATAGCCACATATAATAGAGTTACTTTGTTGTTTTTCACTGAATGACATATCATAAGTTCAGACATGTCAACTCACCTCCGTGAATATGAACAGTAAATGCATATGTGTTTATTGAGAAAAAGAGACAGTAATTATACAAATTGCATTTAAAATACCTTGGGTTAATATATTTCAGCATATTTGAAAAGATTTGAAATCATGTTTGAATAATTGTTTCTTAATTACATTTTGAATTAATATATCTATCAGATATTTTGAGTTAAAATAATATTCTCTATTAAGTATACACTAAAAAATATTTCACATTTACCCTATTATTAGAACAATAAATGCAATCATTGTATTCATTGCATGATGGTCTAGGGGATATATAGGCACATTTCTCATGAAT
>NW_007728490.1:22522-27426 GCF_000696425.1 Galeopterus variegatus
TGCAATCATTGTATTCATTGCATGATGGTCTAGGGGATATATAGGCACATTTCTCATGAATTAATTATCAATATTTTCAAATTCTCCTCAAAGCATTTTGACATAACATGATTATGACCTTTACTTGGACATTTTTTATGCTGGAAAGTTCTTTCCTTATTTTTTCTCTGCTCAAGCAATGGCTTTCTTATTTTACATAGTAATAATGATCAGAAACTTATTGGGCACCAATAATTAGTAACCACTCCAAGCATATTAGCACTAATTAGCCCTAAAAACCAGAAGTTATTTTAAGTAATAAAGTAAGTTATTTTAAATAATAAAGCCAGCATTAATATTGATCACCATGCTAATTAGTCCTAGTAGTAAAAGGAGACAATTTGATCAACAGCAATTAGTTTGGGCTTTTTTACCCACTCTAATCATCCAGACTCATTTTAGCATAGTGCTAAAATCAATGTGTTTCCTATGATTTACATCATTATTTCTTTCTTTCATCACCCAAATAAATTCTGGCCTATGCATCTATAATAGTCCGAGCACTATTGATTGAATCTTTTATAATAAAAGAATCAAGCAATGTAAGGGCAAAGGTCTCATAATAATGTCACTGAATAAATTCCAAAGCTTTGGGAGTTTCCCATGTCTAAACTCCTTTCAGCTAAGTCACAGTACACACCATCATGATCATTAAAATCTTAATGTAATTCTGGATCTATTCTAAATAATAGTTCATAAACTGAAAGAAGTTAAAACTCTGTATTTTCTTAGCGGACAGTGAATGCAACTTTACATATAGTTATCATGATATTACTTTTTCATATCAAGATTCTCATACATAAATCTTTCTTTGCCCATATGTAATAATAGGCATGTATATAGCATGCATACATATCAGTGGAATAAAGCAGTTGGCAATTTTCACCTACTTGTATTCTGTGATTACTTATGCCTGGAAAGTCTTTCCCCGCTGTCGACCTGGAAAATATCTACTTATCCATCAAGATCACCTGACCCAGCACATTTTCTGGATTTTGATCTTGAAGTAACAATTTAGGGCCAGAAAGTGCCTTATGTAATATAGGGAATATAAAAATTGGTATAATTCCAGTTTGACTCTAAAGATCATATCAGACTGCCTGAGTTTGTTTGTGAGTTTCAGGAAATTACTTATATTTTCTATGCCTCAGTTTCCTAATTTTAAAATGTGAACAAAATAGTACTCATCTCAGAGGATTATTTCAAGGACTGTTTAAGAGTACATGTAAATAGATGGCAGGATCATATCAGACTGCCTGAGTTTGTTTGTGAGTTTCAGGAAATTACTTATATTTTCTATGCCTCAGTTTCCTAATTTTAAAATGTGAACAAACTAGTACTCATCTCAGAGGATTATTTCAAGGACTGTTTAAGAGTACATGTAAATAGATGGCAGCCTTATAACACCAAGGTCACAGGTTTGGATCCCTGAACGAGCCAGCCGCCAAACACAAACAATCAAACAGACAAAGAATAGACTTCAAAAGAGGGTCTGATACATAACGAATGCCAAAAAATGTTACATATTCATAATAACATAATCATAAAATTAATGTATAAATATATTTAAGAGGAAATATTAAATATACCAAAAGAAAAGTACAAGGGAATTGCAATAAGGATTTAAACACAAGAAAAAACTATGGTAATCAGTAATTTAAGGTTCTCTATCTATATATGATAATCTGGGCTACCCAAAATTAGCATTAGTTAATATTAAGAGACTTGATTTTTTTTTATATAAATTTCCTGAAGTATCTTTTTTGGGTGTCTTATTGAAGCATGCTGGGGTGGGGCAAGTCAGTGCTTGGTGAACAACATTTTCTATTCTTGTTTCTCTAACGTATAAAATAACTTAGCTCATTGGAACTATGTCTATTCCAGCACTGTTTTTATCCCACATGGCAGCTGATGAAAATGTATTCCTATTTTGTTATATATGAATTTTTCTACATATTAGTGATCAATTGTGGTAAAGATAGTTGCATAAGCAATTAATCAGTCAGATCATCAAACTATGTGTATAGATGTTACTAAAGTCAGATATTTTCCTTAAGCTGCTCAGATGGAGTGACTCACCAGGATTCAAAGCTTATGCCTGTTTATTCTCAAAGGTTACTCTGTGAAGAAAAATCAACACAATATTTCACAAACTCTAGGATGCATTCACTTTTTGACACATAATTTGTTATTTCTTTTCTCATATTTTCTGCCATTATTCAGATAGCATTTGTAAAGGCAAACTTTAAAATAACCATAAAGCCAATACTTTAGATCCAAATTCATGAATTCAAGTCAATACCCAAGTGCAATGCATGCTTCAGTCCCTAAAAGTTTTTGTTTTGCCACTGAGACTGACCCATGCATTTATTGAAGTCTTTTTGCAGCCTTTACTGCATTAAAGTATTTAACTTGGACTGATAGATGTGCTACATGAGAAAAGTACTATAAAGGAGCTCAATCAAATGAGTTTGAAAAATAAAGACAAATGGCAACTATTAGACAGTCTTCTGCACTCACTTTAACCACAACGTCCACTTCTAAATTTTGTTTAGAAACTGTCTCATTTGCAGATGTACAATATAACAAATATGCTGTGTATACTGGGACTATCGATTCATATTATTTCTGAGTCTTTTCAGTGAAAAAGTCAGGACACATGTACATACACACACCTACTTAATATTAAATTGATACAGATTTGGGACAATAAATTTTACTTTTATATTTGATCTGTATCTCCTCTTTTCCACATTGCAAATCTTGGTTTTCTAAGTTAAAAGTATAATAGAGTTAAAATTTCCCATGATTATTAATTTGTTTTATCTCATATTATGAGTTGATTTTTGTCCCCCAAAAGATATTAAAGTCCTAACTGCCAGTACCTGTGAAGGTGACTTTATTCTGAAATAGGGTCTTTGTAGATGATCAAGTAAAGATGAGGTCATGGAAAGACAGAAAGAACCTCATATCGAAGCCAAGGAACACTTGGGGCTACACAGAAGCTAGGGGAGAGGCATGGAAGAGAGTCTTCCTCCCATCTCTCAGAAGGAACCAACCATGCTCTTAACTTGGTTTTAAACTTCTAGCCTCCGGAGATGTGAGACAAAGTTTAAGCCACCCAGTTTGTCATATTTTGTTATTGCATTCCTAGCAAACTAATGCATCCTACAATATTAAAAAAAAAACCAGATTTGGAACACCAATATTAATATTCCTCTCATGATTTCTGAAAATAGTTATATATTTTGGTATACACTCTGCATATTTTCCCCTTATTTTTTAATATCTCATGATTTCAACATCATAAAAACATATGACCATTATATAACATACTTTCTCCCTATCAATTTTTATTTAGTCTTCAGCTTTATCAGTAACTATATAGTTGATACTCATGACCTTTTCTTAAGTCTATGTCTCTCGATCTTCTTGGATGTCTGAAGCTAATTACCTAGTAGATTCCTCAGGAGATCATCGGGAAAATATTCTCTAATTCATTTCCCTTTGATCATTTTTGATTCCCTTACATATGGAAATAGGTTTTGCTGGATACGAAATCTTTGGCTCAAATTTTCTTTCTTTTGAGTATTTTAAATAGGTTAGCTCTGTGCTTTCTGACATAAAATGTTGCTGTTGACAAGACTGGAAGTCGTCTAATTTTATTTTCCTTAAAAGTCACTCTCTCTGTTTCCCTAGATGTCCAAAGGATATTTTTGAGTATTTTAAATAGGTTAGCTCTGTGCTTTCTGACATAAAATGTTGCTGTTGACAAGACTGGAAGTCATCTAATTTTATTTTCCTTAAAAGTCACTCTCTCTGTTTCCCTAGATGTCCAAAGGATATTTTTTTTCTAGTTATTTTACGAGTTATGCTCTAGGATATCTCTTGATGTTATTCATTCTGGGTCAGTATTCTCATTTATGTGGTATTTTCCCCCCAGGATGTGTATGTGTGTTTGTGTGTGTACTTAAATATGTACCTGTTGCATATAAATGATAAATTTTAGTTTTTAAGGTTCTTTGTTTTAGGTTTCTCCTGATACTTCTCTTATGTATATATTGTCTCTTCTTAGCCAATCTTCAATATTTGCCATTTTCTCTACTCCTCACCTATTTATCAAAAATTTTTTTTAAAAATCTATTTACCCCAATATGGGTGAGTCTATTCCACATCTATCTTCTCTTGTATTCTGGGCAATGACAAGCTTGATTACTGTACATTTACAGTGAGCTTTGAAATCAGTTAAAGTAAGTTGGCAACTTCGTTCTCCATTTTTCTGAAGTGTTTTGGCTCTCCTAGGTACTTTGTACTTCCACACAAATTTCAGAATAAGCTCATAAATACTCATCTACAAAGCGGCCTGCTAAGATATCTATTGAAATTGTGTTGAATCTATAGAACAATTTAACATCTTAAGAACACTGAGTATATCAGTCCATGAACATGGTAACTCTTCATTTATTTAGACAGTCTTTTATTTCTTCCAGCAAAATTTTGTAGTTTTAAGATTTTTTAAATAATTCGTTAAATTTATTCCTATTTATTTCAGTTGTTATTCTATTGAAACTGTTACCTTAAAATTTTAATTTCCAATGATTCATTGCTGGCATAAAAAAATACAATTGGATTTTTTATCTTGACATTGTATCCTGTGATCTTGGTAAGTTAATTTTTTAAATTTTTGTAGCTTTTTGGAAGATTCCTTAGGACTTATGTACACATAATCATGTCACTTGAAATTTTAAAAATGACTTTTTTCTTTCAAAACTGTGTGCTGTAAGCTCTCTCTCTCTCT
The DNA here is from genome assembly GCF_000696425.1 of Galeopterus variegatus. Lineage (NCBI taxonomy): Eukaryota > Metazoa > Chordata > Mammalia > Dermoptera > Cynocephalidae > Galeopterus > Galeopterus variegatus. The sequence goes on from NW_007728490.1 coordinate 27,360, forward strand.
CTCTCTCTCTCTCTCTCTCTCTCTCTGCCTCTCTACCTCTCTCTCTCCCTTCGCCATTTTTTCATGG
>NW_007728490.1:27981-29478 GCF_000696425.1 Galeopterus variegatus
AAAATGTTTTTCATGAGTGGATATCGCATTTTTCAAAATAATCTGCATTTATTATGATGATCATATGTTTTTATTTCCTTTCTCAGTTAATATGATAATTTGTATTAATGTATTATTTAAAACAAAGATAACTTGTGATAATGGAGATAAACTGCACTTGGTCATGATGTTATCTTTCTTTTCTATATTTCTGCAATTTGATAATATTTTGTTAAGGATTCTTATTACTATGCTTATGAGAGATAATGGTCTATGGTTACTTTTCTTTTTATCTTTTTTTGGTATCCAGGTAAACGTGTCTTCATAAAATTTCTTGAGAATTGTTTCCTTCTTTTCTATTTTCTGACAGACTTTGTGTGGAATTGTTATTAATTTTTATATGTTTGGTAGAACTTATTAATAAAGCAAGAAGACACATGGTCCTTCTCTTTCTGAATTCTAGTTACATGCATTTTGTATTACTTGATAATTTTTCCACCAGACACTGGGACTGTGTTCATTTATTTTTCTTCTGTATACTTAATTTTGGATAGTTTCTCTTGCTATATTTTCAAATGCACTAATTTTACTTTTCCAGTGTCTAATCTGCTTTAATTTCATTTAGTAATTTTTTTAATAAATATTATATTTCATCTCTAGTAATTCCAGTTTCTTTTATTTTGAACCTTCCATTTAGTTTCTCACTGTATTCATATTTACTTTAATCTTGAGCATATTAGACATATTTGTAATTGCTGTTTTAAAATCCTTGTTCAAAATTTAATTATCTCTGTCATTTCTGAGGCATGACTGATATTTCTCCAAGTAAGGGTAACATTCTCCTATTTTTTGGTAAAACTAATACTTTTGATTAATAAATATCGATTGAGTGCTAGGCTTGGCAAATATTACATTACTTAGTATATAGATTTTGTTTTCTACTTTTAAAATGTGTTCAACTTTCTTCCAACAGGCACTTAAGTAACTTGCAACTCACCTTTATTATTTTGAGACTTGTTCTTAGTTTTTGTTGTGGAGTTTAGAATATCCTCTACTCTTAATCTAGTTTGCTCCTAAAATAGGACATGACACTTTGGGGGATCTCTGTCATGTACCCCAGGTGATCAGTGAGGACTCCAGATCCTGGCTCAATGGAACTCTAACATTTCAATAATCCCGCGCTTTGTAATGGGAGCTGAGAATTGTTAAACTTAAAGCTACCCTGTCAATCTCTGCCTAATCTTGTGGAGTTTCACACTACTTATTACCCAGCCATAGTCAAAGAGGACCCAATGCAAATTTCTAGACTTTTCATGTGTAGCTCTGGAACTCAGCTTTACAGCTCCCTGAATTTTGATCCCCGTTTCATTAACTCAGTAAAACTGCTATGCCCTGTTTCTATACCTCTTCACACACCACGGTCTATAATGTGTCACAGGCAGAAACCCAGGGTGATTGTGTGGCGAACAACTTTTTGCTGCTTTCTAATATCTGAAATTGATTTTTCATGTATCTTAT
>NW_007728490.1:30289-31590 GCF_000696425.1 Galeopterus variegatus
GTGTGGCGAACAACTTTTTGCTGCTTTCTAATATCTGAAATTGATTTTTCATGTATCTTATCCTATTTTCTAACTACTTTTTATACTAAGAATGTAATTGCAATTCTTTGTTAATTTACCTTAGGCAGAAGAAGTTGTCTATTCTACTTGTCTTTATTTTTTTAAAATTTCTTCCTTTCACATTCCTTTCCTCTTATGTTCTATTTATTTGTTCTTGCATTCTATGTTCTATTTATTTGTTCTTGCATTTCTCTAGTTTAATGTTCATTTATCAAATGCTTATTTTATTTCTAATTATTGAAAGAGTTTTGTCACCTAATTTCTGAGTTTTATTCTCATTGATATTGGTCTTTCATATTTTGTGTCATTTTCTTAGTATCATTTAGTTAATTTAATAAATGGTAGGCTACAGTTTGGATCTCTTTTGTGTGTGCCTTTCTGAAGTGCTTTCATGGCAGAAATGTTATTTTACTGTTTTGTTTTGTTTTTTTCTTATCATGACTTCAAATAGAATTTTTACCTCAATACTTTTTTATGGTTCAATATATTTCCCAAATTTTTCAATGGAGACGTTTTAAAGATAACTTTTCCAGTTTAACAAAACTTTTTTTTCTTTTGTTTTCATACAGTGTTAAAAAAAAAAAAAAAGACTCCCTGCTTTGAAAAATATTCTAGCTTTGTAACCCTCCTCTAATTTTACTTGGTTTTTCTCTTTCTTTCATCTGTACTGTCCCTTTCCTACTCGATTTTGATACCACTCCAGCATTTTTGTTTTGTTTTGTTTTGTTTTGTTTTGTTTTGTTTTGTTTTGTTTTGTTTTGTTAGAAAGACCTGGCTGGGTAAGTTTTAGGAATCACAGAGGTTAGTATTCTTCAGCCCCTTCAAATCCCACCAGTTTCCCATGTATTCACCCAGTATGGAATCAAGCAAAACTCATCCCAGATGAGTTCAAGTCACCTATTGGGATTTCCCAAAATTGTGGCCTCAAATTCACCAGCTGTGATTTCTAATGAACACCTGTTGACCCTTTTCCATATCTCCTGTTTTCAAGTTCTGCACAGACTCTAATATGACAAAGACTGTATAAGTATTAGTGGTTTATCCCCAATTTCCTGTAATCTGTGATTCACAGGGATACCTTGTCACCTAGTTGTGTTGCAAATGATGTTAATGCTTTGTTGGTCTTAATACCTGGTGTTCTCTGTTTTTACATGCGAATTTGGAGTCATTCAAAATCTATGTTGTGGGGCCGGCCCGGTGGCGCACTGCTACAGTGCGCCGCTTGGGAAGCGCGGCGGCGC
>NW_007728490.1:32746-33645 GCF_000696425.1 Galeopterus variegatus
CTGAGGGTTGCGATCCGTTGCCAGACATGGAAAAAGACAAAAGACAAAAAAAAAAAAAAGAGTAATAGAGATGTTTTATTATGAGCCACTATAACTGACAGATATTGAACACGTCATGATTTGCTAGTCCTGGTACTAAGTCTTAAGCACTGTTGATGGACACAAGAGGGTGGAGGGTGTGTTACAGTGTTACATTATCTTTACCTGCTTTGGGTGGGGCTTAAGATTCCAGACCTCAGCCTCTCCAAATTACATTACATACTGTATATCCTTAGACCAAAAGCTGAGCTCATGTGAGTTAATGGTTTAAGCAGTAGAAACTGCTTTTCTCTTGTATTACTAACCAATTGGTACATGGAAGCTAAATTTCACACTCATCATATTCAAGCGTTTAAAAGTGGAAGCTTATGTATTAAGAGACATCTGTCTAATCTCTCACCTTAGATCCAAAATCAAGATACTCCCATTGTGTGGGAGACTCCAGTTGGCAGAGACTATAACATTAGTGACTTCTCTTGGACAACACCTTGACAATTGCTTAGACTCTGTCTCTCATAGCTTGCTCAAGGGGAGGATATCAAGGAACTGAGTGGGTTTCAGAGCATGAAGTAGAAAAGGACATATATCCTTCAGGCCAAGCCTATGATTATTGCTCAATTGGTTAAGCTTTTGTTGTGTTTCTTTCTAAATAAAAAGGCCTTTCACGCCCTTGGTCCTTCTTATTCAAAGATGGTACAGAAGTCATAACTCATTGAGTATTGGTTTTTCACTATTAAGAATAGTTTATTATGAAGATAGATATTTCAATCTTAGTGAAGCAGAGTTTGTAAGCACTGAAGAAAAATAAGGACGAGAGTTTATCTACTTTCTTCATTTAAAGAAAACACCCTAAGCCTCAA
>NW_007728490.1:34719-36024 GCF_000696425.1 Galeopterus variegatus
TTTTACCAGGCATTTCAACAGAAAGAATTTAATATAAGAAATTGGTTACACTGGTGTTGAAAAGAGAAAAGAGCCTAACAGTAAATCCAGACATAGTAATTGCAGAAAGTAGCTGTCATATGTATTTCTTGGGAAGCAAAAAAGATGGAATTGCCAAAATTTAGAAGTTCAAATAAGAAACCCTACAGAACTATGCTCAGACCCCTGAGACGCCCGCTTCCTGGTCCTGCTACCTCTGAGGGGGCATCTGCTGCTAGTGCTGGGAGTCCCGAAAGAGCCTGAAGCTAACTACTTGTGCTGAAGTATTACAGACAAAAGTAAATAAAGAAAGAAAGAAAAAACAATGTTCCTTCTGTCCACCTCCTCCTTTCATTCTTCCTCTATTGTATCTTATTGAATGAACCTAACAGAAGCCATTTGGCAAGAAAGTCTGAGAAATGTAATTTTCAGGGTCCCAGCCCCAAGCATCACAAAGCAGAGTCTAGAAGTATGAGTTTGGGATTAAGGCAATAGGAAAATAAGTGGTATGCCCAATTTGGATGTAATCTGAATTTTTGAACAGAGCTTAGGTGCAATGGAAGGATACAAAAGGGAAAAATACTCATTTTTGCAAATATCTACTAAGTATCAGACAGCAGGTTAAACTCTTTAAAATATTATTCATTCAACAAATATTTGTGGAGTATATACTATTTCCAGCCACTATAAAAGACCCTTCAGCTGGAATAGTGATAAGATAGATATTATTCTTCCTTTCACGGAATTAGAGATTCTAAAGAAAAATGGTCAAATAAATACGTGATTATGATAACACATGCACTTATCTAACCTGAGTCAGGTAACAACCTTAAAAGAAAGTCAGATAAGGAAACTAAGGATAAAGAAGTGATTTAAATATTTCAGGACTATAATTACCATGTGGCAAGACAGAATCCGAATTTAGAAATGTAGGACTCTGAGATCCGTGTCTTTTCCCAAGGCACTGCTCTTCTTAGTGGAAAGGGAAGTCTGGAATGGCAGCTTAATGTCTTGCTACTACTGAGTTCTGCAGAATCATACAGGAAAAAAGCCAAAGAAAAAAGTAAATTATTAGACCAAATTTTTATTTCTTAGCTTCCTTAAAAATTGCAAATGGATATCCATGCCAAGGGAAAATTAATTTTCATTAGTTTTTATCAAAGTTCGTATACTCTACACTTTCAAAACCACATTAGACCTCTGTTTCTTCACTTAGGACTATCCAGCAACTTATCCTTTTGATCAGTAGCTTTAGAAAAAAAACTTTATTTCCTCTTGATTCTCTGA
>NW_007728490.1:36739-39862 GCF_000696425.1 Galeopterus variegatus
TTGTAACCGCCTTGTAACTATGAGATTTACGACCTGGGAAAAGAGAGAGAGCAGAGTTCATTAGGGCTGAGAAGAATCTTTAGTGATTCAGAACACTTGATTTACACGTAAAGAAACAGTGATGCTAGAGAAGTTAAGTGAGTTCTCTCAGTCTCCCATTATAAGCTTCTTAGGGGAGAAAATCTACAAAGTCTTGGGATCATGACTACAGGTACAATCCCTTTCCACAATTTCATATAAAACAGTCAGTTCTTCAGAACAGGAAAATAAGTTGAATGAACTGATACAAAATGTTTAATAGCACTCACAGTCTTCAGTAAAGAAATGGTTTAGAAATTCCTGGGGACCCAGCAAGTAACCACCAGTAATCTCACCATTTGAAGTGGATGATTTGAAACAATTTTGGTTGGGAAAAGAAGTTCAAGGTTAATAGTTTAAAATGGAGAACACAGGTGGAAGGGATTGCAGGATGAGAACATTTTAGCAATGGAGCTTTGGGTAGAGCCACAGAAGCAAAAAAAAAAAAAAAAAATCACACCAACATCTTGTCATGGAACTCTGACGCTTGTTAGTACACGAGAAGCTGAGAATGTTATGGAAAGATGGATGTGGCCAGGGTAGAACTTCTTGATAGGTTGTATATGTCATTATGTGAGAGCTTCATAAAAAGAGAAAAGTTAAAGGCTAAGTTTTACAGCCCTATATGCAACTGCTGGAAGTTGTATTGACCGTTCATGCTATGTTGACCAGTGTAATAAAGTTGCTTGATATTTCCTCTTTGCATTTCCCAAGTAGTCCCTGAGTGAACATGGAAAAAAAAAAATTTAAGTACTGAGAAACTAATACCTGGCATAAGAAAACAAAAACTAAGCTTATGTCATAAAAAAATTCTGATAAAGTTAAAAGAGACCAGAAAAGAAAGCAAAAGCCCATATGAACCCTCCTGTTCTAAAACAGAGCAATGATCTCCACAAGAAGAGCCCATTTGTTCTGTAGAGTCTCCAAATTAAACCCAATTTGAAACAAATCTATTCTGTATCTCACTTTTGAGTCAAAGGTAGCTAGGATTCAATCCCGGATCCTACATTAAATCAGCATGACTTTAAAGAAGTTACCTAACTTGTCTGAGTCTTACTTTAAGATAACAATTAGTAAGGTTCTTAAAGATTTCTTATGACACTTACTGAGAAATCTGGGAAGAAATTCCTAGAATAGTGCCTGGGATATAATAGGAATTTGACACAGCAGCATGATTGAAAAGAGTTTGTTTCAGTCTGACCCAGAAGATAGGTATGGGCAGTTTGCCTTCTCGTGTTCAATATAATTCAATCCCTTTTAATTACCATCCTTGGACATTTTTATGCAGAAAAGTAGGAAGTGATAAATAGTTCTCATTCTGAAAAGAATAGAGGAAAGGGTGTTATCAGATAGAGAATGAGAGGAGATGAGGAATGTTGTGGAGATTCACCGGTCGTAATACTCTGCACATCAGTTGGCTCTCACTTGTTTCTTACTGTTTTGCTAAGGGTATAGTTCTTATCTGATATATGAAGGCAAGCCAGAAAAATGGCGTTTATGTAGGTGAGGTAAGAATATGTTAATTGGCTTGATTTAATCCTTCCACAATGTAAAAGTACATCATAACATTATATTGTGCCTCGTAAATATAAACAATTATTAGTTGTCAATTAAAAATAAAAGTTAAATTAAACTAAAATTTTTTTGAAATCATGAGAATTTATAAATGAAGGGGAAAATTCTCCAGGGATAGGTTTATTTCTTTATTCTCTTCTTTTAAGAAGAAAATAAAATAAGTTGAGTTTTATTCGTGCATTCATTTATCCAACATTGTGAAGCAACTATTGTGTATATTGAAGATTCAATGGGAAACAAAAATAGATGTGTACCTGACTTTATGGAGCATACAGTCTAGTGTAGGAAACAAATATTAATCAAGGAAAATCCTGCAAATATGTAATTATAAGTTGTAGCAAGTTCCATGATGAAAAAATACAGAAAACATAGAGGGAATATTTCTAGGGAACCTGAATGAATCCAAAGGTCAGAAAGATTCCCATGAAGAAGAGACAAATCTGAGAGATGTAGAAGAATTAACTAGGAGGAATGGTAGGGAGAGAATATATTGTATGGGGGCTCAGGGAGGAAAGAACATGGGAATATTTGAGGAACTACATGAGAGGCAATTAGGTTGGAACACAGAGAAAGAGGGGACATAGAGGAAAATATGGTCTCAGAAGTAAAGAAAGAAGCCAGATAATTTAGAGCATGTAGGTCTTAGTAAAGATTTTGTTCCTTATATTTATTGAAGGGCTTTAAGTAGGGACATGACATTATTGAAATTGCATTTTTAAATGCTAACTCTGATTATTCTTAAAGAGTGTTCTAGAGGGAGATAAAAGTTGTGCTGAGAGAATTATGAGGCTCCCACAATTGTTCAGGAAAGAAATATGGTATTTAAACTAAAAGGATGATGATGAAAATAGAAAGAAACAGATGGATTCAAGAGGTGGAAGCAGATTTATTTGCTTAAGCTTGTTGATGGACTCGATGTGGAGGGCCAAAGGAGGTGGAGTGACAGGTGAAGGTTTTACTGCGTCAGAAGAAGGAGAGAGAAAAGACAACCATCATCAGGAAAGTACCACTGTAGGTTGACATTATGCTCTGACTTTCACCTGTCCTGGTTCCTCCAAGGAATCCTAGTGGTTCCTCCAAGAAATCCTAACTGGAGAGAGTAGGAGAAAGTATATGTAAGTAGGAAAGGTTTGACCTAAGTATACTGCCTTTCTGTGTCTTTTTCTGCTAGGTGTGGAAAGTTTGATGGCCTGAATAAACTTCTGAGTATACAGAGGTAGTTTGTGGTGTGTGGCTAGCCTGCACAACATCCCCAAAGAGCCTCACTCCCTTTTATTGACACACTTGTATAGTCCTTCCCACACAGAATGTGGGCTGGCACCCCACGTGACCGATAGAACAAGGTGGAAGTGATGAGTTTTTCAGCTAATTCGTAAACATTAGTATATTCCGGGCACTCTTAAAAGCAATGAGGGGCCGGCCCGGTGGCACACTGCTACAGTGCGCCGCTTGGGAGCGCGGTGGCGCTCC
>NW_007728490.1:39972-44917 GCF_000696425.1 Galeopterus variegatus
CAGCACCGAGGGTTGCAATCCCATTGCCGGTCCTGGTCCGGTATGGGCGCGACACTGAGGGTTGCGGTCCGTTGCCGGACATGAAAAAAGACAAAAAGGAAAAAACAAACAAAAAAAAAGAAGCAATGAGGAGACAATACTGAAATGTTCAGTGAGTCAGAGAGTGTAGAAGAAATGGTAACATTTTGTATTTTAACATGTGGCCATTTTAATGAGTAAATATACTGCTTAGGAACAATTGAAAATATGGGTAATCTAGGTAATACTTGTATTTCTGGCCCTGCATAATGCTCTGTACCTAGTAGGTACTATGTAAATGTTGAATTAAATTGATTTGGCAATAGAGATATTATTTATCAATTAATTATAAATAAGATAAATGAAAAAGAGGAATTCTATTCTTCATTGGGATTTACATTCTGCACTTCATACTGCCAATGCAGCTATAACTAACCGGTCTTTACTGACTTCTATGATTTCACACCCACATAGAGTAAATGGAAACAGGCCAGTACCTCTGATGTCAGCTTGATAACAGCTCCTTAGAACTCCACAAATTTTGGAATTAGTCAAATGGTTTCTCACATTTGGGTATAGATCATCCTATTATACGTTTTGATGTTTGTTTTCCAAGGACTATTATTTTGTTGATAAATATTTGGCCTTTTCTTCAAAGAACAAGAATGACAGTGGCAATCAGTATTGGGTGGAGAAATTAAATAGCGGTATTACACACATGCACACACACCACAGCGTTTTAAAAATCCAATTAAAGGACTACATTAACAAATAAAGCATGTATTTTCTACATAGGTAAATTTGAGAAAGCTAGAACTGTTTCCTTAGATGTATATTAAGCTTAAGAGATGAAGGAAATATGCGAGTCCCGCTTTAACCAGTTTGTTCTACCTTGAAGAATTAGCATATTTTCTTAATTTAATAGTATTCTCTATAGGATAATACATGTAGAAGGACTAGAACCTATATAGTAGTAAGGACTTGCAGGATATTGTGTCTGGAAAAATGATGGAAGTGAATATTAATCAATCCTATTTTTAAGCAGTTAGTAATGACCTACATGAAGGGGTGAAGAGAATTTTTAAAAATCACAAGATGTATTAAATTAGAACTGTTACCAGTGCCAAGAAAGAAAGGGAAGTCATATAAAAAGAAAAAGAAAGATTAGACATATGGGGCAAGAAATAACAAGATGAGATGAACTTGCAAAGTGCAAAGTAATGCATAAAAAACATAATGACTTAGAATATAAACCTATTCAGTGGGAGAAAGATAATCAGGAAGTTGGAAGAAAGAAAAAAAGATTAGGCAACACAATGGACAGTAAATTGAATGAGGACAATAAAGTGACATTGGCAAACACTGAAAAGGTGTCATTGGCTTACATATGAAATAATAACTCACTATAGATTATTAAGTCATAAGATCTGATTCTATACACTATATTTTACCTTTCTGTATATGCAAATATCTATGTCCTACATATGGGGCAATCTCTGTAGGGAGCATGCAGATCCTTAGGGAGAAAACCAAGAAAAAAAATTTAGCCAAAACGTAATTTTTAAAGGTATTTTAAGTTTGGGATACAAAAACAGCAGAATATTGAAATTCATCAGAGTCCTGAGAACTTCTTGAGCATTAGGAAAGCATATAATTTACCCATAAGATGTGGTACAGCAAGGCTTCTCCTGAGTTAATGTGTAAGGAGTTGCAGAGGGTAGCCACAATTCCTCCCTCACTCACTAAGGACACAGTTCATAAATTCAGTGCCCATGATTCTAATCTGTGACTTAGTGAAATGACAAATTATAAATTACAGTATGTTATGGATATTTGGGGTTATATGCAAGCATTCTTACCTGGTAGATATTCAAACTTTTTTAGCATGATTTCTAAAATGCAAATTTCAGGCTCTGGGACACTGCATTTTTTTATTGATTATGAATATTCATGGGGTACAAAGCTGATTGTCACCACTCGTACATGTGATGGCCAGATCCATACTGGCAGCATGCCCATTACCACAAATTGTGATTATACCCCCACCCAATTATCCCCAACCTCCCTCCCCCTCTTCCTTCCCCCCCCCACTCCACTTTGTATCCCTAGATATGTTCCCTCTTTCTGCAAGTCCAATGCACCACTGTGGTCTTTCTTTCCTTCTTTCTCTCTTAGCTCCCACTTCTGAGTGGGTACATGCGGTATTTATCTCTCTGTGCTTTGCTTATTTCACTCAACATAAGTTTCTCCAGGCTCATCCATGTTGTTGCAAATGGGAGTATTTCATTCTTTTTTATGGCAGAGTAGTATTCCATGGTGTATATATACACCACAGTTTCCTTATGCAATCATCCATTGATGGACATTTAGGTTGGCTCCATATCTTGGCTATTGTAAACAGAGCCACAATGAACATGGGAGTGCAGGTATCCCTTTGACATGATGATTTCCATTCCTCTGAGTATATGCCCAGAAGTGGGATTACTGGATCATATGGTAGATCTATCTGTAGTTGTTTGAGAAACCTCCATACTGTTTTCCATAGTGGTTGTACTAATTTACAGTCCCACCAAGGGTGCAGGAGTGTTCCCTTCTCTCCTCACCCTCACCAGCATTTCTGATTCTCCATCTTTTTGATTTTTAATAAGCACCAAAGATTATTTGGATATAAGCAGTCCTCAGCCTACACAAGGGGTTAATATTAAGTGTGTAATATTTTAATGGGATATGCTATATCTTGATCCAATAAAAAATAGAATGATACATCACAGCACCTTCCTTGGTACCAGACTGGCAATTAAATTGATTACATGTGAGTTGAAAACAAATGAAGACATTCTTGAAGGTTTTGGTGTAACTATAAGGCAAGAAAAGCGTAGAATGATGGCCTCTCAAGTTGCCTTCTATTTCAGGTATACAAAAATTGGGTATATGAAAGTGGTACTGTTTTCATAACAGCAAAAATTATCCTTGAAAGACAGATCGACATTTTTTTTTTTTACTTTTTTAACTGAAAGGCAAAAATGCCTTATAATGAAATATAGGAAATCATCCTTCTTCAGCATAACAAGTAATAATCATAGTTCTATAAATCGACTTATAGGATTTCATTAATCACAAAATCAAAAATCCTGACTTACTATTATTGTGTTACAGTGCATAAACAAATCAGCATACAGCTTTTATTGTATTGACTGTTTATGTCAGAAAAAAAGTACCTAGGAGGTCCTTGGATAAATGTCTCTATGTCTTCTGGTTCCTCCAGTGGCCCTGTTTCTGTTATTAAGGAATATGAGATGCGTTAGCATTGCTTTCTGCATTCTCTGACTAGCATCTCAACATCAGATATAAACCTGCTCTAACTTTGGGACTCCATGGTAATGAATAAGCTATTAACTAACTACATTGAGAAAGAGTGTAGCAATGTATAATCTTGATAATTCTGCAGCATAGGATATTGATTACATGTGAGTTGAAAACAAATGAAGACATTCTTGAAGGTTTTGGTGTAACTATAAGACAAGAAAAGGGTAGAATGATGGCCTCTCAAGTTGCCTTCTATTTCAGGTATACAAAAATTGGGTATATGAAAGTGGTACTGTTTTCATAACAGCAAAAATTATCCTTGAAAGACAGTTCGGCTTTTTTTTTTTTTTTACTTTTTTAACTGAAAGGCAAAAATGCCTTATAATGAAATATAGGAAATCATCCTTCTTCAGCATAACAAGTAATAATTATAGTTCTATAAATCGACTTATAGGATTTCATTAATCACAAAATCAAAAATCCTGACTTATTATTATTGTGTTACAGTGCATAAACAAATCAACATACAGCTTTTATTGTATTGACTGTTTATGTCAGATAAAAAGTACCTAGGAGGTCCTTGGACAAATGTCTCTATGTCTTCTGGTTCCTCCAGTGGCCCTGTTTCCGTTATTAAGGAATATGAGATGCGTTAGCATTGCTTTCTGCATTCCCTGACTAGCATCTCAACATCAGATATAAACCTGCTCTAACTTTGGGACTCCATGGTAATGAATAAGCTATTAACTACATTGAGAAAGAGTGTAGCAATGTATAATCTTGATAATTCTGCAGCATAGGATATNTAACTACATTGAGAAAGAGTGTAGCAATGTATAATCTTGATAATTCTGCAGCATAGGATATTAAATTACAGTTCCAATTGAGCAAAAGAAACCAGCCAAAGAAGCAAAAATAACATTAAGTTAAATAAAAACAAGGCCCATTTCTCCATACATAAAATTGAGAAGACTCACAGCTCAGGGCAAGCAATTTAATTGAAGAACGGCAGTGTATTTATTTAAATTAACCTCACTTTGCTTATAGTTCTGTTTTAGCAAATGCTTTGATGTCACCAATATCTTAGCTAGTGCTGCTCTATGTTTCATCTTTTAGAAATTATGCTGCATTGAATTTTTATTAGGTTTTTTGTCCAAAGGTGGCACCAGAAAAACCTACTCCTTCACTTCAACTGTAAGGTTGGTTTATAAAGGGAGATTTTTCTCACTGCTGCTCTCACAGGGCAAGTGGCCTCATTACCAGCCATGGAGCCAGAATCAGAAGCAGGATTTAGGGCATTTGTGCTAACATATTACCTCAGGTCATCTGCAAGAGGAGGAGATGGAGTGATGATCCAGGTCTTCCGGGGAGAGATAAGAGCCTCCAACACCACGTGCAAGACAGAATCTGAGTTGTACGGTAGAAAAGATGCAAGATATAAATGGGGCTGTAGCCAGACATAACAAGTAGAGTGCACTCCAGATGTTTGCTGCTAACAGCCCTGAGGTATCTTTCATTCATAGTGACTTTATCACTTCACTTGACCACCCCTTATGATTTATGGTGTATCAGAGGTAGAAGAGCAAACTAATTTTTCTGAGTCCAGTTTAATGAAAATGTG